>NC_079213.1:100879192-101179192 GCF_029633865.1 Lampris incognitus | reverse complement strand
CTCCGTGAACTCAATCACATGTTGGAAAGCGGTCTCATCTAGACGTGATGTGAGTCTCTGTTGGATCTGCTCCTCTTTGACTTTCAAAGTGCCGATGATAAAATTAATTTGTCTCACCTGTTCGTTCAACAGCTGGCTCTGTCCCTTCTGGAGTATTTTCTTAGCTCGGTGGCCCTTGACAGAAGATTTCATCTGCAGGCTCTTAGGTGTAATCCTGCTCTGTCTGAACCTGTTCAGAGGCTGAATCTCAGGTGGTTTCTGTAGTCTGCCATTTTAGGCGCCGTTCACTCGTACTCATGTACAAGTTTAAGGCACTCCTCACCGAAACAAGTCAAAATGTCTCAGTAATCAATAATAATCCAGGTGGAAGAAACATTTCATCACTCATCTAAGTGACCTCTTCAGTCTCAACTGACTGCAAGTATCCCTCAACCTTATAAACAGCACAGTTGCAGATATGCGAATTGCCTTCACCATTAACTAGAGTTACAACTTCCATGTGTATTATTCACAGAGGATTGGGGAATAGTACACATGGCCATTGTAATGGTTTATGGTCAAGGGAATTTGCATATGAAACCGATCACTGGTTCGGTTGTTATGCAACTGTATTGTTTATAAGGGTGGGGATACCTGCTGTCAGTTGAGACTGATGAAGTCACTTTAGATGAGTGATGAAACGTTTTTCCCAATAAGCAATGTGTCCAGATGAACTGATTCAACTTTCTGGGATTTCCTCAGCTGGATTATTGAGTATGCATCAAGATACCTGACCTAAATTGTAATTGAGTAAAATAAAGCAGGTTTAATAATTATGTTTCTGAAAGTGGAATAATCTAGTGCCGATCTGATGTGTCCCCAATCAGTATCAGAATAACAGAAAGCAATATAACAAGTATAATATAATGAGTCACCATTATCGTCAAGTAATACAGTAGTAGGACAGATGCCTCTTTATGCAGGAATGAGTGATATGTAATAAATTAAAAATTTTTAGTAATGCCCCCAGCTCCGGTCCTTTTGTCACTGTTTAAAAAGGAACTGCATGTAAATAAATAGGAGGTTTTTAGCATTTCGGAATACTCTGTAGAAATAAGAATGATGACTTGGTGACTGGCAGGTCCTGTGCCCGCGGCGCCCTGGCCCTCCTGTTCGTGTTGGGCGCCACGTGGACCTTCGGTGTGCTGCACATCCTGAATGAGACCGTCCTCACCGCATATCTCTTCACCATTGCCAACACCTTCCAAGGAATGTTCATCTTCATCTTCCTGTGTGTCCTATCCAGAAAGGTAAAACCAAAACAAAACCCCACCTGATGATTCAACATTGCTGAACCGCTTTCCCTTAGTTGGTTTGTTTGTTTCTCTTTTTTTTCTTCTTTCCTCTATCTTTTACTCTTCCTGATGTGCTGACATGTTCACCATTACAGTGTCACCCTACTTGAACTCTATACATCCTTCTTCTACTGCTGGCAATAGAGAAGGGTTTAATGGGAAAATGAAAGTGTCTTTGTCAAGAGCACATCAGCAGTAGTTGATGATGATGGATGGGAAAGTGCAGCTCCTTTCTTTTCCCGTTATCTTGGGAGATGTAAACCACTGGACTCCCGCACATCTGCTTCTGGTTACTTTAAGTCATTAGCCCTCCACTGCAGTTTAGGGTCAGCAAAGCTATGTATGGTACATGCTGAGGTAACTATGTACTCAGAAGAACCAATAGAGTAAGTTTTCTGCCCTAACGGGTGCATTAAAACTAACATAGGATAGTCAGGGAGGTGTCAGTCAAATAGTGTGTACACGCCCACACAGACCTGAGAAGAGGTCTAATCAGCCGGCTCGTGTTGTGGGTCTTTAAAGCAGCTACATGGAGGTGTTGATTTAGTTGACTTTTTCCAGGCCAGAGCAGTAAACTGTTAGGGCAGCAAGCTGGAGGTCAATGGCAGGGAGCCTGTCCGCTAGGTGCCGCCACCAACACCTCGGCCCTGGCGATGAGCATCACGGGCCACAACTGCTGCTACCGCTGGGATGAACTTGGTCACATAACCCGTGACTACCCAGCATCAGCACCCAAGCATCATTCCCATCCGCTACCAGGAAACGACGGGGGAGCGGTCCAGTGAGGGGAACACCGCTCCCTAGTTCAACCCCTCACCAAGGCTGATGCACTCTGGAGGTCTGGCTTGACGACACCAGTGGCGTCTACGTGGACTGTAAACTCGACGGACAGGTTTGTCAAGCCCTTGTGGACACAGGGTCCAACATCACCCTCGTCTGTCCAGGGGTCCTGTGGGGCACCAATGTGGTGCTGTCTTCAGCCTGGACCCATACTGCTTTCCAAGTCTCACCTAGCCTTGATTGTGTTTTTACTTTCATCACATGGAGTACGGGGAGGTGTGTTGAGGGTGTCTGGCTGGGAGAGCTAGCGTTGGATGAGCTGTGGGAGCCTGGTCTGCTGCATCCTGTGGGCCCAAGGACCATGGCCCTGACCGGAGCTAGGCCCGAAGATGTAAAACCGAAGGCGGTTTGACTGGACGTGAAAGTGGGGCAGGCTAAGCTAAGTGCTAGCCCATGCAGACCGTCAGTTCCGACAGTCATCCTGGCTAGCGTTCGTTCTCCTGGACAGTGATTTCTTTTTCTTTTTTTTTTAAGTTTAGATATATGTGTTGGTTTGGATATATGTGTTCTTGCAGTTCTTGTAGTTTTTGGATGTGGTTTTGTCTTTGTGTTTGTTGCACTGCTGTGGGCTGGAGGAAACAATGTTTCGTTTCATTTCATGTGCGCAAGTGCATGAAATGAAACGACAAATAAGGTGTTTCTGATTATGATGATATAATGTTTTTAATCCATCCTCTTTCATCTCCTGTCTATTTCTGCAGGTCCAGGAGGAATATTACAGGCTATTCAAGAATGTGGCATGTTGTTTCGAATGCCTGAGATAAACCGATGTGACCGACGCTCAGTCCTCTGTAACTACACAATAGTCTTACAGTGCTGCCGTAATCTGTTTCTCGTGCTTTGAAAATGGACGGTCAACACATAATTCATTTGAGGGAATGGTAAAGAACAATTTTAATGTAGCAGCAGTAATCTGCAAATATTTTATTTTCCTTTTTTTAAAGACTGTCCTTGTGTATATCATTTGTATTGTAATTTGCTAATTATCTTTTTTCAGATAATATAAATATTGTCTTGCCTAAATCTTTCCCAACCTACTCTGGAACTCAGGAGGTTGTTGTCAGGCTAACTTCACATTTTCTCTATATTCTGGTTTAACTTATTCCCATCGTAGACACTGAGGTTACTCTCCGCTTCTGATACCCTGCCCATGTCCTCACTGTTTGTTAAATCCTTCTCTGTGTGTGAACTTTATTTGTAAATTAAAATGATTGTGGTAAACAGTACATCTATTTTCTTTGTCAGTTTTTCAGGTACAACACACTTCAATGCTCTAAACTTACATAACGGGTGACAAAAGCTTCGTCTTGAGTCAGATAAGCAGTCAGTCAAACTTTATTGATGTAGCTCATTTCATACGTTAAAATGCAATGCAGTGTGCTTTACATGAAGTTAAAATGTACAAAGAATTATAAAAGAAGAAAACTGACATAGTAAACTGATAAAAACAATAGAATTTTAAACCATAAAATGACATGAATTTTGAATAACACTTACTGGTCATGTGTCATCAAGATGGCGCCGGGATGGCAGCCTCGGTACAGCGCTCTCTAGTACTTTTTTTTTAAATTTTTGTTTATTCTCTGTGTGTCCGGTTATTCAAACCCAGTTCTGATTTAGTTTCTTTTTTGTTTGTTGTTTTTTTTTTGGGTGAGTGATGTCTGCAAGTGCTGTGTACCAGAGTCAAATCCCTCATGTGCATGCTCACTTGGCCAATAAAGTTGACACTGATTCTGATACTGATTCTGGTCTTGCTGCATGCCAGATGGATAGCAAGGCAAATATCACCATCCAGTGGACACACTGAGATCATACCACTTTGGGCCTGCAGTCATGGAATGTTGATGCTGGAATCCAAATTTTGATTGTAAATAAATTCAAGGATTAAGTTACAGTGGTCCTACTGAGAAACACCAGACCCATATTCACACACACACACACACACACACACATACACACACACACACACACACACACACACACGCACACACACATAATCCAGTTAGTCAAGTAAATTCTGTATGAGACAGTACAAGCCTGTTTCCAGTTTTATTAACGGCTGATGATTGCTTATAGCATGAAACAGGCTTGTACTGTCTCAGAGAATAATTTACTTGACTAACTGGATTATTTTGCTCCTTATTGTTTCTTTTAACAAAGTTTATATTACACACACACACACACACACACACACATATATATATATATATATATATATATATATATATATATATATATATATAGCATTTTTTTTCCCGGAAACCATCAATGGTGTTGATAAAAGTGCTCAACAAATGAGGAGCAGAATATTAAGATAGATGTAGGAAAACACTTTAATGCATTTCAGTACAAGCTTGTTTCATTGTTTGTTTATATCATCATATCCACTGTGGTGACCCCTGGGAAACGGGGAACAAGCCGAAAGAAGAAGAAGATATCTATATATAAATATCCACCCATTATCCAACCGGCTTATCCTATATATAGACACCCTGGACAGGCCACAACACACACACCTAGGGACAATTTAGTGTGGCCAATTCACCTGACCTACATGTCTTTGGATTTTGGGAGGAAACTGGAGCACCCGGAGCAAACCCATGCAGACACGGGGAGAACATGCAAACTCCACACAGAGCACGACCCCCAAGGTTGGACTACCCCGGGGCTCGAACCCAGGGACTTCTTGCTGTGAGGAGACCGCGCGAACCACTATGCCACCGTGTCGCCATATCTATATATACGCATCTATCTATCTATCTCTTTATATGTATGTATATATATATATATTTATATAAAATACAAATGCAGGAAAAAACTTTTAATAAGTGCGCGATGCACGAAACAAGCTTGTACTGCTATGTATTAAATCTGTATTGATATTCCGCTCATTAGTTGAGCACTTCTATCAACACCATTGACGGTTAAAAAAATGCTATATATATTTAAATATGGATATTTGTTCGTTGGGTAGGTATTCGGTTTCAATTTTGGGATTTGGATATTCGGGGTTTTTTTTTCCTTAATGTATGATGTTAATAAAGGTGAACTGCAAAATAACATTTGTCAGCCCATTCTAATACTTTTTAATTGCACTGTTAAAGTGTGGAAATATGTCTCAGCTGCGGCCCCTGACATCCCTCATTTTTGTTTTTTGTTTTTTCCTTTATTGACTTTAACAACAAGCTGTACACGTGTCACATTTTTACAACACAAATGACTACAGTACAAACAAACTTGCCGGGGGGGTAGGCCAGATAAAAAAAAAAGAAAAGGAATAAAAAGGAAAAGAAAAAAACATTTAAGACACAACAGCTAAGATCACAATTCATTTACATGCATATTTTACAGCAAACACATGCCATTACAGTTTTTTGGGCCTTTTTATTGGCACTAGAATTAATACTTTTTATGTACTCTTCAAAACCTTTATAAAAAACAATAAAAATGGGCCTTTGGTTTGTAAACTTGCACTTTAAAACATCTTTTCATAGAGTCCTAGAATATTGACAATGCCAAAAAAGATGGGGCACAGTTTCTGGATGAGCAAAAAGAACAATTTATATTTATATCATCCTTAAATTTCTTGAGAAAATGTTTTGCAGAGTAAAATTTATGTAAAAATTTAAAGGAAACTTCTCTTATCCTATTAGTAATAAAGTATTTGTGAGTCAGTGACCACACTTTTGACCAAGGAATATTCTTAACAAAGTTGCTCCAATAATTAGTGACATAAGGCTTCGTGACAACCTCACTCTGAAACAAAGAGTGAATAGCTTTGTTATTATTCTTGCAGAACGGTGAGAAACACATTTTCCCACAAGGAGAATCAGCAGGATTAACCAAATAAACATCTTCTTGAACTAAACCCTTGCACAAAATTACAGAACCATTAGGAATAGCCCCCTTTATCAGAGCAAATTCCTTAATTGTAACAAAAAATTGAAATGAGAGATAAATCCATTGTAGTTCATAAGATGGCCTTCTGGGGTAATCAGCTGACTCACCAAAAAGATGTTTCTGTCAAGCCAATTCTTCAAAAATATACTCCTATTTTCATACAAGATATCCCCATTATTCCAGATATAATAACGCTGTGGTGAGAAATTGTGCTTGTAAATTCATTTCCATGCCAATAAAGCCTGTTTGTGAAAATTTGACAGTTTAACTGGTATTTTATTTATTTTATAATCGCATACCAAGAGGAAGGGGAGCCCTCCAATTTGGTTAAAAACAAATTTGGGAATGAAGTTCCACATGGAGGAGTCATTTTAAAAAAAAATGCTTTAACCAGTTAATCTTAAACACATTGTTCAAGGTAAAGAAGTCCAAAAAGTCAAGACCACCATTTTTGCAATAATTGATAACTAAGATTTTCTGATGTAATATATACGATATTTCCACAAAAATTAAAGAGCAACTGGTCAATTTTTTTTGGCGGTTTTGTTATCAAGGAAAAGAGAGGATGCAACATAAACAAGCCCAGAAATACCTTCAGCTTTTGATAGGAGGACACGTCCCTTCAATGACAGATTTCTTTGTAACCAGCGATTAAATTTATTTACCGCTTTTTTAAATCATTGGACTAACATTAAGAGTGCGTCTGTCTTGTTGATCCTTGGTTACAAGAATGCCTAAATAATTAACCTTTTCTTTGAACGGTATATCATCAATAGAGGTTACGTCACAGCATTTTAAAGCAAATAACTCACATTTGTTTAAATTCAGACAGAGACGTAAAACATTTGAAAATACATCAATAATTTTGATTGCAGGTTTTACCTACAGAGCATTTTTCAAGAACAAAGCTGTATCATCTGCCAGTTGGCTTAATAAAATATTTCTACCTGCAATAGAGACACCCTCTAAGTTACTTGATTTTATATAGTGACAAAAGGCTTGTGCACAATAAGGAAGAGGTAAACAGAGACCGGACAGCCTTGGCATATGGCTCTTTCTAGACAGAATCTTTGAGTAGTACCATAACTTAATTTTACAGAGCTGTTCCCATTTGAGGGTTTTCATTGCATTGCAAAAGTATAGTATGTACCAAATCCAAATTTTTCAAGACAATAAAAAACGAAGGGGTGCTCAGCTGTGTCAAAGGCTTTGTAGAAGTCAAGATAAAACTGTCGTCAGTAATCAGTTCAGAATAATCAGTAAGATCAAAACCGAGTCTTATGTTATTGGAAATGTGTGTTACTCATAAATCCAGATTGATTTTCATCTATAATTGAGTCCAGGACACTTCTAAATCTCTTGGCAAACACAACAGCAAACAGTTTAAAATCATTATAGAGTAAACTAATGGGCCTCCAGTTGTCAGTTATAAGCAAATCTTATTTTTGTTGTTGTTGTTTTGTTTAGGTTTTAGACAAATTACACCCTGTGTCATGCTGGTAGGAAATGTAGATTTTGCAATGCTCTCTAAAAATACATATAAAAAGAATGGAGCTAGCAACTCAGAAAAAAAGCTTGTAAAATTCAGAACTGATTCCAGATGATTTTTGGCATCTATAACTTCTTCAGTAGTAATTGGAGAATCACAAATTAACTTATCCTCCTGGCTAATTGAATTTACACCATCTAAACATTTAGAAAATGTTGACATAACATTCCCATTGTACATAGATTTGTATAAAGTAGAAGAATATCCATAACAAAACTTTGAGATATGCTTCTTATTATCAGTAACTGTTCCTGCAATATTCAACTGCAGGACAGAATTATGCTTGGCTTGGGATTTTTCTAAACCAAAGAAATATGCAGACATCTGCACACCTTGCTCTAGCCATTTCTGCCTAGATCTTACAAAAGCTCCATCTGCTTTCATTTTATACTTGTCATCCAATTTGCATTGTAACTCAGCTAATTTTAATCTCTCCTCTTCAGATACATTTTCTGGTGGGACATTAGACAGGGATGTAATTTCTGAAATAACCTCTTCTTCTGAGATTCACCTGGATTTAGCTAGCAGGCTGCCATAATTCCTCAAGTATTTACAAATTTCAAATTTAAGGAGCTCCCAATTAGTTCCAAAAAATCCTACTCTTTGAGCTTTGTTCCAGTAGAGAGTAATAAGATTTTCCAGCTCTTGTTTTTACACTGCTGTGATTTAATAAGGAGCTTTCATTTTCTAATGGGAGATGTGTTTTAACCCATATTCACCAGAGAAAAAATTAATACTAATGGTTACAGCTCTGTGATCTGTTAATGGTGTTGTTAAAATATTGACTGCAATACTGTCTATTTAGAGTTTTAGAGACAAGCCAGAAGTCTATACGTGACTGTCTGGAGCAGTCTTTATTGCTCCAGGTCCTACTATTCAGAAATGTATCCCTCCATATATCAGTTAACTGACATCCCTTTCATATCCCTCTCACGTCACGCTTCAGTAAACCTAGGCCGTTACACTAGAACCTGGGACCGGGATTTCGGTCCTACCTAAAACGACCAAGAGCCGTCAAATTGACGGCCGTTTTTCAAACTCTATATTCTGTCAAGATAAATACCTAATTGAGATATTAATGCATTGCATATATTTGTATGTCTGTTAAGAATCGACTGACACCAAAATTAACATTTTAACAACTTCAGAGAGACATGGTCGAACTTGAATAGCAAAATTGAAAAAGTGAAAGTATTTCCTGAAAAACAAAACAGAAAACACATATTGCTAATCTAACAAACGTAACAAGACCTATAAAACGTTACATGTAAAAAAAAGAACTATAACCGGTTATTTTCTCGCCCGGTGCGGGATTCGATTCGGGGTGTACTGCACCACAAGGCGACATCACTAACCGCTCGGCTAAAGGGTCAGACTCGTTAGCTATGGGCTAACGTGTCTTATTAGTAGTTTACAGAACTGAAAATAAATATCGAAACAGTCCCAAACAACGACCGGAACTTAAAAACGACAAGAGCGACTGTGGGCGGTCATTTTGACCGCCACGGTTTTTAAACTCTATATTCTGTCAAGATAACTACCCAATTGAGATATCAACGCATTACATATGCTAGTATGTCTATTAAGAAACTAACTGACACCAACGTTAACAGTTTAACAGCTTTAATAGGTACTATTTTTCAAACAATTTAAAATGGCCGCTGTCCAACGCCTGTAATTACTGCAACGCGTCGGTGGTAGTCATGGTGCGTCTGTAACGGCGTCTGTAACCAGACATCCTTCCATCCATCTAGTGATTATCCGAACCGCTTATCCTGCTCTCATGGCCGCGGGAATGCTGGAGCCTATCCCGGCAGTCATTGGGCGGCAGGCGGGGAGACACACTGGACAGGCCGCCAGGCCGTCACATGTTGGCAATAATCATAAAATCGAGTTTAGACTATTTCTCTGCACTGGAGAGCGCTAGTGTGTCTCTACGGACAGAACAAGGAACTTCACGAAGGAAATGACGCAAACAACACACGTCATAAATAGTGACATGACGCGCACAGTCACGCGCAAATTACGAGCACTTCATGGTCGTTTTACGTCGATCTTACAACTTTTTTGTGCAATTGATCTAAAACTCGTTTTAAATGCGAATATATGCAATTTTAGTGGAATTCGGGGAGCGGCAGGTCAATACCCCGCCCCCCCCAAAAAAAGTTATTAAACTGAAAATCCAAAACGGTCATAATGACAGTCTTGGTCGTTTTAAAGGGAAGACAAAATGGCGAAGACTCAGCTGTGTGGCGCCACTTTAAATCGGGTGATAACAAGGCAGTGTACCAAATACGCGATTTGAAACTGGCCTACCACGGTGGCACAACAAGCATGATACATCACCTGAATGCTGTAAGTAGCTGGCTATTCTTATACGGCGTAAAAACCGAGACTATACTAGCTAGCAAACTTAGCTTAGCTCATGTCTGTTTTCCAGTCGCCATTATCAAGCTGCTTTTATCCGCCGTTTAAACAGTAACGTTACACACGATAAAAACGTGCACTTACTTTGCTTTTAAAAACAATCGCAACTGATCCGAATAGTTGAATAAATGAATGAATGAATATTTATTTCGAACATGTGAACAAGCAGGATATAACACGTCTGAAGTGATCGACAAAGCCACACTTCAAACTCGGTGAACAGATCTCCATATACTACATTAGATTATTTGTTGCATGCTGGAAAAGGAGTAGGAGGAAGTATACACTTGTTTTTTCCTACCCCTTTTCACATATTCTTAATTTAATTCAGCTACTATACATTACAAAAAAAGAAACGATATGTAGTGGTTATGGGGATACATAATTCCCTTTATTGAGCTAGTAGGAACGTTAGTTTACAGCTGCTGTTTCCTTGGTTCGGGTTTACAGTGACACACTTCCGCTGCGCGGTTTTTTTTGTTGTTGTTGTAATGGTAGAAGGAATAAATGGTGCACGTTGTGTACCCGAAAGAGAAATTTGTCACGACTCCTGCTTGAGCTCCTCTACAGATATAGATATATATAATATGTATGTATAATATGTATGTATGTTTAATCCAGTGAGTCAAGTAAATTATTTATGAGACAGTACAAGCCTGTTGCATGCCATAAGCAATCATCATCTGTCAATAAAGCTATTCGAGGAAAGGGCATACCATGTGCTGCCTCATCATGCACATCATGTGCACAATGTCCAATGGAGAAGGGGGAGGTGCAACAACATTCAAAAATTCAAAAACAAAACAAAAGTGTTTTTGAATATATATAGTATTGGGACACACCTCTTAATCGTTGAATTCAGGTGTTTCATTCAGACCCATTGACACAGGAGTATAAAATCAAGCAGCTAGCCATGCAGTCTGCATTTACAAAAATTTGTGAAAGATTAGGTCGTTCTGAACAGCTCGGTGAATTCAAGTGTGGTACTGTCATAGGAGTCAGTTTGTGAAATTTCTTCCCTGCTAGATATTCCACGGTCAACTGCAAGTGGTATTGAAAAGTGGAAGCGTTTAGGAACATCAGCAACTCAGCCACGAAGTGGCAGATCACGTGAAGTCACACAGTGGGGTCAACGAGTGCTGAGGCGCATAGTGCGTAAAAGTCGCTGGGAGCTTCATGGAATGGGTTTCCATGGCGGAGCAGCTACATGCAAGCCTTACATCACCAAGTACAATGCCAAGCGTCTGATGGAGTGGTGTAAAGCACGCTGCCACTGGACTCTGGAGCAGTGGAAACGTGTTCTGTGGAGTGACGAATCATGCTTCTCTGTCTGGCAGTCTGATGGACGAGTCTGGGTTTGGTGGATGCCAGAAGAATGTTACCTGCCTGACTGAATCGTGCCAAGTGTAAAGTTTGGTGGAGAAATGATAATGGTATGGGATTGTTTTTCAGGGGTTGGGCTACGCCCCTTAGTTCCAGTGAAGGGAAATCTTCATGCTTCAGCATACCAAGACATTTTGGACAATTCTATGCTTCCAACTTCGTGGGAACAGTTTGGGGAGGGCCCTTTTCTGTTCCAGCATGACTGTGCCCCAGTGCACAAAGCAAGGTCCATTAAGACATGGTTGGGTGAGTTTGGTGTGGAAGAACTTGACCGGCCTGCACAGAGCCCTGACTTCAACCCCATCGAACACCTTTGGGATGAACTAGAACGGGGATTGCGAGCCAGGTGTTCTCGTCCAACATCAGTGCCTGGCCTCACAAATGCTCTTCTGGATGAATGGGTAAAAATTCCCACAGACACACTCCAAAATCTTGTGGAAAGCCTTCCCAGAAGAGTGGAAGCTGTTATAGCGGCAAAGGGGGGGGCCAACTCCATATTAATGCCTATGGATTTAGAATGGGATGTCATAAAAGCTCCTGTAGGTGTATAATGGCCAGGTGTCCCAATACTTTTGTACATATAGTGTAGCTAGATAGACAGACAGACAGACAGACGGACAGAGATAGATAGATATACAGACAGACAGAGATAGATAGATAGATAGATAGATAGATAGATAGATAGATAGATAGATAGATAGATAGATAGATAGATAGATAGATAGATAGATAGATAGATACGTAGATAGCGAGATAGACAGATACAGAGATGGATAGGATAGATAGACATAGATAGACAGACAGACAGACATACTAGATAGATAGATAGATAGACAGGCAGACCGACAGATAGATAGACAGAGATAGATAGACAGACAGACAGACAGATAGATTATTATAGATTATCACATTAAAAATAAAGTTCACCTTCATACATACGTACATTAGTACCTCTATACCAGGGGTGCCCACTACGTCGATCGCGATCGACCGGTAGATCGTGAAGGCAGTGCTGGTAGATCTCCATGACATTCAAAAAAACTTTTATTTTTCCAAGACATTAGCCTATCATCTGTCCTCCATTTGGCATTTGCCTTTTGATTGACGTAAAGGACGGCCAGTCTGCTGTTGCCTAAAACCAAAGATTCTAGAGCGGAACCTAAAACTTTGTTACATTAGGTTACCATAACAACCAGAGCCCTTCTCGAACGTACCTTGGAGTTCACATGCCCACAACGTGAGCTAATGCAGAACTGCATCAAGCTAGCTAGTTCAACTCTCTAAAAAAAACTCTACTAAAAAGTGAAACAAAACAAAAATGAGTGGGGGAGCCGGACCTAGCAAGAAACAAAAAACGTACCATTTCCATGTGGAATGGGAGGAGGACTTTTTTTTCACCATGTCTTATTCCAAATGCGTTTGTCTCATCTGTCAGTCTAGCATTGCTATCCCAAAGAAAGGAAATGTGGAGAGGCACTTTCGAACTGTTCATAAAAACTATGACAATGACTTCCCTCCGAAAAGCAAGCTGAGAAAGAGAAAGGTGAGGGAACTAAAATCGCAGTTAATCGCCCAGCAGTCACTTTTCCCGCAGCCGCATTCAAAGGCAAAGGCAGCCACCGAAGCATCTTTACGGGTGAGTCACTCCATCATTAAGCATAAGAAGGCCTTCCAAGATGGAGAGATGATGAAAGAGGCCTTCCTTGAGGCAGCAGATTCGTTGTTTCGGGACTTTAAAAACAAATCAGAAAAAATTTCTTCAATCAAAGCTCTCCAGTTATCAAGAAATTCTGTCACAAGGCGCTGTGAAGTGATGGGCGATGATTTGACACAGCAGCTTTGGAGGGACATCGTGGACTGCGAGTGTTTCTCACTACCATTGGACGAGTCTACGGACATAAGTGATACGGCCCAATTGTGCATTTTCATTCCGATGGTGTTTCAAGATATGACCGCAAAAGAGGAGCTGTTAACAATACTAACCATGAAGGAACACATGCGGGGAGAGGACATTTTTCAGATCTTCAAAAACTTTGTGGATAAAATCCAGCTCCCAGTGTGTAAACTGGTGTCAATCACCCCGGACGGTGCGCCTGCTATGGTGGGCCGCTCCAATGGATTTATTGCCAAGTGCAGGGAGGACGATGCTTTCCCGGACTTCCTTAATTACCATTGCATAATACACCAACAAGCATTATGCACAAAAATGCTAAACATGAAAGAGGTCATGGATGTGGCAACCAAACCCGCCTGTTCTATTCGAGCAAGGTCTCTTCAAAGAGGGTTGTTTGGTACACATTTGGAAGAGGCCGACTGTAACTACTCTGACCTCTTGCTACACACTGACGTGAGATGGCTTAGTAGAGGGAGATTCTTGCAGAGATTTCGAGAGCTCTGTCCGGAGATTAAGGAGTTTCTCCTTATCACTAAACATGCGGAACACAAGCAACTTAATGACAATCAGTGGCTGCTAGACTTGGCGTTTTTAACTGATTTAACCAACATGTTGAACGAGCTTAATTTAGAGCTGCAAGGAAAAGACAAAAGCGTGGTAAACATGATCAGCTCAGTTAACGCTTTTGTAACCCACATGATTACATGTACCCTGTGACGTATGTAAGTTCCACGAGTAGCCTCTAGGAGGCACACGAGCTACAGAGTTAAAACATGCAAACAACCGTCGACAATAGAGAAGAGAAATACGGATATTTAGAAATACGGACAACTTTGACTATGGATACCTGAATTATTGATATTTAAACTACGGATATTTGAGCTACAGGACATTTGAACTACGACAAAAAAGATCCCTCCCACGAAGCTTCCTAGGTGAGCCGCTAGCCAAAGCTAAAAAGTAAACAGCTTTCTGTGTTCCATGTAATCATAGCCATTTACGTAGGATATCTTGATTTTATCCAAAGACAGATGATCTCCCGTTGAAGGAAGAAGGAAGACTCTTTTCTCTTGTGTTTTGTACGCTGCTGGAATCCTGGTGAGATAAGAGTTTAAAATCTTGAAATCTAAAGACTGACAATTTTCCATTGGTTGCTAAGCTAAGCTAACCCAGCTAAAACGTATATCTATGATCCTTAGCAGTTCCAATATGATTCAGAGCTTTAAAACCAGTCAGGACACCCGGTCCATAGGGTTTATTTGATGTAGGAATGTTAGACATTTTAATATAATAATATGCTTGTTGTTAAAAAAAAAAACTGTAAGCTCCAGTTGCCACTAGCCACCGAGCCAACTCGGGCTACATGGCATGCATGGAACCCATAGCAGCCAGCTAGACGTGAATTCACGTTGATAGTGCCGCAGCCTGGCTGCGATGACATTGTTTTTAACTGTTCTTACAGCAATAGGCTGTTGTCATTCAGCCGCATATTAGTTATATGTAGGAAATGATTTAATTCTGAGAATTGACTCTAGATTTGGGTATTTTTATTTTGTTTGTAATTGTTTGATAGAGATTGCAATTAATAAGGAATCTGTACAATTTTGTGCAGACTGGTTTTTTAGTACCCCGAACAACCCCCCTTGCTACACCCTTTTGGAACCCTTGGATACCCCCTTTGGATTGCCCCCATCATCGCCCTGGATTTGGATTCATCATCATCGCCTCTACATTAACTTGCCGCTGTGATTGTGGTAGGATCTGGACATTGCACCTTGCACAGATTGGAAGACTGAATCATTCCCCCTTTTCTTTTCTTTATTATTTTCTTTGAGTGCACTCATACTTTATTTTGGATTATTTTCTTTAATTTGTTAGTGTAGAATATGGCTGCATAAGTAATATATTAGAAGGGTATAAAATAGAATATAGATAGATATAGACAATAAATAGAATATTAGGAAGAACTTTTAAAAAGTATAATAGAGTAAAATATATATATATATATATAACACATCTAATTTAGTATTGATATTGAAATAACTTTACTTTGAACTGTTGAAATAAATTGGTTTTTTTATTGTAAACTATACCCACGAGTGTGTGTGTTGTCTTTGGGGTGAGTACTAGAATCCGGTCTAGAAAAAAACCTACACCAATCTCCACTGAACTTAGACATTAGACTGTAAACTGTCCCTGCGCAAGCATAGGCCCATTCCCCTGTCGTGCAGGTTACAGAAAGTTGGCGAGCCAGCCAGGAGATTGGTTAATTAGCGTTTCAGGCCATATACTACCCCACTGACCACACCTCTATAAAATACTTGATTATATATTTTTTTATTTTGAAAATAACACAGTCAATATGGATCTTTGCAATCAGTATAAAGTCCATGGACAAAACTGCTTATTAGTTGAAGGTGTCAATGAAATGAGCTCTGCCGAAACGATAATAAGCTTCTTCGAACAACATGGGAAGAACTCATCCTGCATCAGAGTTGTGGATGAGCCCAACCAACCTAATGGTAGGGTAATAATAGAATTTGAGTGTGAAAAGTCAATCACCAGGATAACCCCAGATACCCTTGGCCTTATACCTAGCCCTGTTGATCCAACTACTCTATGGAATGTCAGAACAATTAGACAAATATGTCAAGAGGAAATAGGCAAAGACTTAGCCCAGCAATATCTCGAAGAACTCAGCGCTATTGGTGGTAGTGCCATGTCAGGCTATGCCTCCATCTTAGAAAATGAACTGAGGCGCATTCGGTCTACAGCATCACAGAAAACTGACAACACGTCTTTACCGGAACACAGCCCTATGCAAGACACTAAGCCTAGCATTGATGTTGAGCACACGCCTAGCATGACCCAAGAATGTAACAGACGGCCATCTATATCTGACATTCACCGTGCTCCAACCACACACTCATCCATGCGTAATTCAATGAGCCTTGAAGAAGACATCATTAATCCCCCGAGCATCCAGAGCGTAGTAGTAGAACATGTTATTAAGAATGAGTCAACACAACCATACAGTAGCCCAAGTAAAATTCGAACCTTCTCAGGTAGGCTTCCAAAGCCAAATGGGGAAGTAGATTATGAAGCTTGGAGAACTCAAGTTGAGCTGCTTCTAAGTGACACCTATGTCACCGATTCACAAAAAATCAGAAAGGTTCTAGAGAGTTTGGTTGGTCCAGCTTCTGACATGGTGAAACCACTTGGTGTCAATGCAAACCCTGTTGCGTACGTAAACCACATCGAATCAGCCTTTGGAGTCGTAGAAGATGGAGAAGAGCTTTTTGCTGCATTCTTGAGTGCAAACCAGAATTCTGGAGAGAAGCCATCTGATTATTTATTTATTCAGACTTCAGACCCTCCTCACTAAAGTCATCTCTAGAGGGGGAACTTCACTTGTAGATTCAGAAAAACACTTAATAAGACAGTTCTGCAGAGGATGCTGGGACCACTCGTTGATTTTAGGTCTTCAGCTTGAACAGAAAAAAAATAGCCCACCCTCATTTCCTGAATTGCTTCATCAGCTTAGGACAGAAGAAGGCCGTCGTTCAGCTAAACTAGATAGGATGAAGAAACATCTAGGGAGCTCAAAAGCTTCAGTGCATGCCCACACTGTTTATGAAATCGAAGCCCCAGCCGAAAACAAAAATGAAGACACACAGAAACTCCGCGATGAGGTAGCTGAGTTAAAGGAACAAATTGCAACCCTGTCCATCAAGGAAGAACCACAGCCAAACAGAACTCAGATTGAAACCAGCTGCATGGTCATGAATGCCTCCACACCTCGAATTTACACGCCTCGTTTTCCCAAGCCATGGTTCTGCTTTAAATGTGGTGGAGATGGTCACATTGCTGCCCACAGTGTGTGAGTGCCCCCAACCCCGCTCTTTTCCATCAAAAGAACACCAAGCTGAGACAAAAACGTGAAGCTCACAGGAATACGCATACCCTCACCTCCATGCCTTTAAACTAGTAGCAGCTCCTGTTTCGGGACGTTCAGGAGCTAAGTACCAGCATAAGAGTCCCAAACCCATTAATGATATTATGAATAGAACCCAGACAAGAAAAAATAGATACAGACAAAGATACCAAAATAGCCAATCCCTTCCCTGTGAACTTGTAGGGCCACGCTGCACTGCATCTGTCTCCATTGAAGGAATAGAATGTGAATCAATCCTTGACACCGGTTCCCAAGTAACAACCATTTCAGAGACATTCTACTTGAACCACTTATCGTTCCTCCCCATCCAGCCCATTCAGACTCTTTTCCAGATAGAAGGTGCAGGTGGCCAACATGTTCCTTACCAGGGTTATATCCAAGCCCTCATCTCCTTCCCCAGCAGCATCACTGGCGTAGCTGAACAGGTCTCTTCATTAGTTCTCATTGTGCCAAATTGCCATTTTAACACTCAGATTCCCCTATTGATTGGAACCAATGTCCTTGACAGATTATATGAAGGTGGCATAGAAAAGCATGGAAGAGAATTCTTACAAAGGCCCAATATCAATAGTGACTGTATCTTGCTGTTCCAGCATGTTGCCCTAAGTCATCAGGAAGAGATTTCAGCCAATCATGTTAAGTTGCATGGACGCCATCCTGTCACCATTCCACCAGGAAGAAAAGTGTCTGTCTTTGGAGATGTCAGAGTGAAGAAAAATTTCCCACGTTCCCTTTTCGTGGTCGAATCCCCTGAAACCGTTTCCTTACCTGGTGGAGTGTTCGTTGAAAATTCCTTGATAGAAACTCCACTTCGATCTTTAAACAAGATTCCTGTCATTCTCAGAAATGTGACTGATCGTAGTGTCACACTGCATCCAAGGCAGGTGATAGCTGAAATGATGGTAGCACAGTATGTGATGCCGTCTGAATCCCAAAATATGACTGTGCCTGACATCCCTCAGTCTCAGAGTAACACCACCAACTTTGATTTGGAAGATTCCCCCATTCCAGAAGAGTGGAAAAAACGGATCACACACCAGCTGAACAGCATGCCAGAGGTGTTTGCTGTTGATGACTTGTCTCATGGTCATACGACTGCAGTAAAACATCGCATCCGACTCCAGGATGAGGCCCCTTTTAGAGAGCGACCCAGACCCATTCATCCCTCTGACAGAGAAGCTGTCAAACAACACCTAAGGGAGCTGCTAGACGCTGGAATTATTCGCGAGTCAGAGTCTCCATTTGCTTCCCCCATTGTAGTTGTCAAGAAGAAGAATGGTGCAATAAGACTCTGCATAGATTTCAGGAAGCTGAACATGAGAACGATCAAAGATGCCTATGCTCTCCCCACATCGAAGACACCCTCTCTGCTCTTAGTGGAGCCAAATGGTTTTCTGTCATGGATCTGAAGTCAGGCTACTATCAAGTAGAAGTTGCAGAGGAAGATAAGCACAAGACCGCTTTTGTCTGCCCTCTAGGCTTCTATGCCCCAAGGTGTGACAAATGCACCAAGCACCTTTCAGAGACTGATGGAGAAATGTGTTGGAGACCTGCATCTCAATGAAGTACTAGTATTTCTGGATGACCTGATTGTCTTCTCTGACACACTAGAAGAGCACGAGGCCAGATTGATGAAAGTGTTGAACTGGCTCAAAGACTATGGCCTAAAGTTGTCCCCTGAAAAATGCCATTTTTTCCAGACTTCTGTTAAATACCTTGGCCATGTTGTAGATGCCAATGGAGTCCACACAGATCCAAGCAAAGTCTCTGCTTTGAGAGAATGGCCTCAACCCACCAACAGAAAAGAGCTCAAATGCTTCCTAGGATTTGCTGGATATTACCGACGTTTTGTGGAAGGGTACTCTAAAATAGCAAAGCCATTGAATGCTCTAACTGCTGGCTATGTTGCTCCAAGGAAAAGAGGGAAGATTTACAAGAAGGACAGGGTCAAGACTTCCATCAATCCCACCTTACCTTTTGGAAATGAGTGGACTGAAGAGTGTGACGTTGCTTTTAGAACTCTCATAGATATAAACTGACTTCGGCCCCTGTTCTTGCCTTCGCCAATCCCAATCTTCCTTACGTCCTGCATACTGATGCCAGCCGCGATGGTCTCGGTGCTGCGCTCTATCAGGAACACGATGGGAAGCTGAGGGTTGTAGCTTATGCCAGCAGAGGACTATCCAGAAGTGAACAAAACTATCCTGCCCACAAGCAAGAGTACCTCGCCTTGAAATGGGCCATCTGTGAGAAATTCCATGATTACCTCTATGGAACAGAATTTCAGGTTTTAACAGACAATAACCCCCTAACTTATGTGTTGACCACAGCAAAGCTTGATGCAGCAGGACATCGCTGGTTAGCCGCTCTGTCAACCTACAGATTCACCATAAAGTATAGGGCTGGGATCAGCAATCAAGATGCCGATGGGTTGTCCAGAAGACCCCAGAGTCCGTCAGAAGAAGATGAGGAGTTCAAGCAGGAGAAAGCGAGGATAGAAGAGCTGAAGCAAAGGGTTTTGGATGGAGAAAGCAAAACTGTTTCTGGTGACATGCTGTCTGCTTTATGTCAACGCCACTCTGTGACCACTTTGGCTGACTATTTGCAGCCAGAACTCCCCATTCTTGCTGAATCCTTAGCTTTAGATGCTTCTGCCATCCCTGATGACTTTGTGTTCTCTGGACAAGGCACCCTCCCTGGAATGACTCACAATGACTGGTATCAGTCTCAAAGACAGGATCCATCTATCAGACGTGTGATCAGTTTCATTCAAGGAAACCGAAAACCCACTTTTCAAGAGATGTCCTCTGAACTGTCAGAAGTCAAGCTGCTCCTTAGAGAATGGAATAGACTAGAGCTTATAGATGGAGTACTGTTCAGGAAATGTCTTGATCATGGGAATCAGATCTATCAGCTGGTGCTGCCTAGTAGCCACAGAGAAAGAGCATTGCAAGGCCTTCATGATGAAGTCGGTCATCTTGGCGCTCAGCGTGTCCTTCATCTTGTTCGTTCCAGATTTTTCTGGCCAAAGATGTTTCAGTCTGTTGAACAGAAGTGTAGGACTTGTGAAAGATGCGTAAGGCGGAAAGCCAATTCCCAGCATGCTGCTCATATGGAGAATATACAAACCAGTTATCCCCTTGAACTGGTGTGTATGGATTACCTCTGTATTGAGCCTGATAGTAAGGACACTAGAAACATCCTCGTCATCACGGATCACTTCACCAAGTTTGCCGTTGCCATCCCCACGAAAGACCAAAAGGCGAATACGGTTGCCAAAACACTGTGGGAAAACTTCATTGTACAGTATGGTTTTCCAAGTCGCCTTCTCAGTGACCAGGGGAGAGATTTTGAATCCCACACCATCAAGGAGTTGTGCTGTCTGATTGGAACCGAAAAGATCAGAACCACGCCATACCATCCACGTGGAAACCCTGTCGAGAGATTTAACAGGACCCTTCTCAGCATGCTCGGGACACTAGAAGACAAGGATAAATATCATTGGAGGGACTTTGTCAAACCGCTAGTCCATGCATACAATTGCACGAAAAATGACACCACAGGCTACTCTCCATATGAATTGTTGTTTGGTAGACAGCCAAGACTACCCATTGATCTGGTTCTAGGCCTTACACCAGACCAAATTGGATTCAAGTCGCATTCAGAGTATGTTAAACATCTTCGACAGCGCCTCCAAGACAGCTATGCACTTGCTTCTGAAAGCTCGTAAGAAGATGGGAGAGAAGAATAAAGCCAGGTTTGATAAAAAGATCAGAGCCGCAGAACTTGTTACCGGAGATAGAGTCCTGGTGAAGAATGTCAATTTAAGAGGAAAACATAAACTTGCGGACAGATGGGAAAAGGAAGTCCATACTGTGGTGAAGAGGATGGGAGATGGCCCAGTGTATGTCGTCAAGCAAGAACAGGGTGAAGGTCCACACCATACCCTTCACAGAGACCTTCTTCTGCCCTGCGGCTTTCTACCTGTTACAGATAAAGTCTCAGAACCTGACACAAACTTACCAACAAGGAGGCTGAGACGCAGGGAAACAGTCTCGCAGCAGACCAGGCACGACAATATTGTTGACCCAGATATGCCCAGCAGTGACGAGGATTAGGATTGCTATCCACAGATCTCCACAAGGTTTCCCCAAAGCATTAGGACAACCACACAGGCCACCCCTCTAGCACGTGCCACGGAACTGTTGAACCCAGTCGGGTTGAATCCAAGTCCGTCGGAGTTCTCCCAATCTGATAGTCCACTCCTTAGTGAAGTACCCCATACCCCTGAGTCTGTTCACAATCAGTTACTTGAAAAGAAACCAATTGGGCGTGAGACAGAAGTAGTCACAGATGAATTCTCTCAACCTGTTCAAAGACACTTACCTGAGGGAGACCCCGCATCATCTACTACTGTTGTACCTCAATTTGGACCTATTGAAGGACGTTCACCTGAAAACAACCCACTTGAACCCGAGAGTGCACCGCCCACTGGTGTGACAGGCCAGGCTGACCTGTCTGACGGAAACCCGTCTGAGAGCAAACCGATCAGAAGATCTATCAGAGAAAGACATCCCCCCTGAGAGACTCTGTTATGGTGAACTAGGAAGACCTTTAGTCCTAGCCATGGCCTCATTTTTCGAAAGTTTGGGCAGAAATGTCCCTGATTCTTCTAGAGTGCCCTCTGCAAGACCATACAGTGTTTAGACGCATGCAGAGACTGATGCGGTTTAGAGGGGGAGAATGTAACCCACATGATTACATGTACCCTGTGACGTATGTAAGTTCCACGAGTAGCCTCTAGGAGGCACACGAGCTACAGAGTTTAAACCATGCAAACAACCGTCGACAATAGAGAAGAGAAATACGGATATTTAGAAATACGGACAACTTTGACTATGGATACCTGAATTATTGATATTTAAACTACGGATATTTGAGCTACAGGACATTTGAACTACGACAAAAAAGATCCCTCCCACGAAGCTTCCTAGGTGAGCCGCTAGCCAAAGCTAAAAAGTAAACAGCTTTCTGTGTTCCATGTAATCATAGCCATTTACGTAGGATATCTTGATTTTATCCAAAGACAGATGATCTCCCGTTGAAGGAAGAAGGAAGACTCTTTTCTCTTGTGTTTTGTACGCTGCTGGAATCCTGGTGAGATAAGAGTTTAAAATCTTGAAATCTAAAGACTGACAATTTTCCATTGGTTGCTAAGCTAAGCTAACCCAGCTAAAACGTATATCTATGATCCTTAGCAGTTCCAATATGATTCAGAGCTTTAAAACCAGTCAGGACACCCGGTCCATAGGGTTTATTTGATGTAGGAATGTTAGACATTTTAATATAATAATATGCTTGTTGTTAAAAAAAAAACTGTAAGCTCCAGTTGCCACTAGCCACCGAGCCAACTCGGGCTACATGGCATGCATGGAACCCATAGCAGCCAGCTAGACGTGAATTCACGTTGATAGTGCCGCAGCCTGGCTGCGATGACATTGTTTTTAACTGTTCTTACAGCAATAGGCTGTTGTCATTCAGCCGCATATTAGTTATATGTAGGAAATGATTTAATTCTGAGAATTGACTCTAGATTTGGGTATTTTTATTTTGTTTGTAATTGTTTGATAGAGATTGCAATTAATAAGGAATCTGTACAATTTTGTGCAGACTGGTTTTTTAGTACCCCGAACAACCCCCCTTGCTACACCCTTTTGGAACCCTTGGATACCCCCTTTGGATTGCCCCCATCATCGCCCTGGATTTGGATTCATCATCATCGCCTCTACATTAACTTGCCGCTGTGATTGTGGTAGGATCTGGACATTGCACCTTGCACAGATTGGAAGACTGAATCATTCCCCCTTTTCTTTTCTTTATTATTTTCTTTGAGTGCACTCATACTTTATTTTGGATTATTTTCTTTAATTTGTTAGTGTAGAATATGGCTGCATAAGTAATATATTAGAAGGGTATAAAATAGAATATAGATAGATATAGACAATAAATAGAATATTAGGAAGAACTTTTAAAAAGTATAATAGAGTAAAATATATATATATATATATAACACATCTAATTTAGTATTGATATTGAAATAACTTTACTTTGAACTGTTGAAATAAATTGGTTTTTTTATTGTAAACTATACCCACGAGTGTGTGTGTTGTCTTTGGGGTGAGTACTAGAATCCGGTCTAGAAAAAAACCTACACCAATCTCCACTGAACTTAGACATTAGACTGTAAACTGTCCCTGCGCAAGCATAGGCCCATTCCCCTGTCGTGCAGGTTACACTTTCAAACGGAAAATGCAACTTCTGTCCTCAAAGTTGCAGCGCCGTGATTTGGGAAACTTCCAAAACCTCGCAGCAGAGCTGGAGAAGCAAGGGAGGGCGTGTGCGCAACTTGACAGTGCATGCTACACAGAGCAGATTGAAAATGTCCGGTCAGACTTTGACAAACGGTTTCAAGACTTTGCTTTGCTTGAGCCAATCGCTACATTTATGTGCTACCCATGTGGGGAAGATACAGAGGTGGATTCCCTCGTCTCAAAAATGGCAACACTGTTTCACCTGAACTCGTCTGCAGTGGAGGATGAGATGCTGACAGTACAGGCTGACATTCAGCTTAAGTCCAGGGCGCATGGAGAGTTTTGGAACTTACTTACAGAGGACAAGTACCCAAACATGAGGAAATGTGCAACCTCCTTGACGGCATTATTCGGCTCTACTTATTTGGGTGAGTCAGCCTTTCCTCACATGAAGATTATCAAGTCCAAATACCGTTCCACCATGACAGATGATCATTTGGAGGCCTGCTTGAGGCTGGCTACCAGCAGCTACTGTCCGAACTATGCAACCCTGTCTGACTCCCTCCAGTGCAGGTCATCCTCAGAGTAGAGAGGTAGAGATCACAAATCTATTTACCACAGCTGTAAAGGTTCATGCAGTGATGCAATTTCAACATAGTGTAGTAGCAAATGCTTGCTATGATTATTGCCTTTGTAAGGTTCAATATAAATGCAAATCCATTGCAATACTGTATATGGAAAACAACATGTATATAAATACACACATGGCATATAAATGTTCATATATATGTAAAACATGTATTGAATATTTTCATTATTATTTTTAATATGAGTAGATCATTTTGACCTGGTCATTTTAAAAGTAGCTCACGAGTCAAAAAATTGTGGGCACCCTTGCTCTATACAGTTAGACCCAGTTACATAGGTACTAACACACACACACACACACGCACACACATATATATATATATGTGTGTGTGTGTTTTTGTGTGTATAAAATGACATTTACTGTTCATCGTGAGTACACACATGGACGGGTACTTTATTAAATCCACTATGCAGACGGAACAAAACTGCAGGTTGTTGGCCCTGTACCTACGACAGGGTGGGGTGGGGGGTAAAGTGAAGAAGGGGTTAAATGAGTTTCCATGTTGTCCTTCACACCTCACTCATGTCACTCTGACATGGTGCGTGGTCAGCCTGGCTTGTAACACAGGAGCTGCTAGAACATACCTTTGTCCCCGTGTGTCTGCGGGGGACGGTATATATGGGACATGTCCGAGACGCTGGCTCTCACTCCTGGATCCACCATGCAGGGATTCCTCCTCTGCTGGCTGCTGGCCCTGGCCTGTACGTTTGCATGCCGTCTCTTCACTTTAATTCATGTTTTGATTTGAAAGGAAGGTTTTATGTAAAGAACCTTTATGAGATGAGAATGATTCATATGTCTACATTCACCTTGCAGAACTTCTTATTCTTAATCTCGGCTCTTTATGACCTTCGTTCTCAATTATTCTTGATTAGTTCTATTGGAGGGGCAATGTTAATAAGATTTTTAAGATGATTATTTTAAACTGACACTGTCTATTCATTATCTGCATGGATTTATTTCACAGAAGACGTGTTATTTTTCATTGTGTTGTCTTCGTGTCTGCAGCTGCTGTATGACTTCAGTTCATCTTATTTCTTCTTATCATGTCGTATTTTATCTAAGAACCCAAGCTACTCTGCTAGAAAAGCATTTCGTCGAGTCTGAAGATAAGATGCTTTTTTCATATCCTGAAAACGTGACTTGCCAGAAAGGCGTGATCAAAAACGGCCCCGCAGTAATGTCTTTAAAAATCTAGCCAGTCTTTTGGAAAGTGATTATTACGATGATGGTACTAACTTTCTTCTTTATCACAATATCAGCATGTGAAACTCTAAGTTACGGTAAGTCTGTTTTAAATCTTGTACAAACAAATAAAATGAACTCTCTTTAAAGAATGAAAGAAAAGAAAAAGCCAGTAAATGTTGTTTTTTTTTCTTTCTTTCTTTTTGGTTTCAGAGCCACATCTGGACCCAGCCAAACGCTATGAGTACAGATATGAAGGAATGATGAATTTTGGGCTGGGACTGCCCAACCTGGCGGAGTCTGGCATCAGAATAGCGTGCAAGGTCCAGATCACTGGCATCTCAGATAAGAGATACATGCTTCAGGTAGGAAGTTAAATCACTGGGATGTGTTGTACTCAGGAAAAATTAGTGATTTATTTCAACGAGATAAAATTCCAGCTCAACAACCGAAGTTAATCACAGTCCGATGAAAACATGTTTTTTAACCTTTAATTATCCCGTCATAGGGGTATTACAAGTTCTATAAGAATATATGGGGCGGCACGGTGGCGCAGTGGTTGGCGCGGTTTCCTCACAGCAAGAAGGTCCTGGGTTCGAGCCCCGGGGTAGTCCAAACTTGGGGGTCGTCCTCTGTGTGGAGTTTTCATGGTCTCCCCGTGTCTGCGTGGGTTTCCTCCGGGTGCTCCGGTTTCCTCCCGCAATCCAAAGACATGTAGGTCAGGTGAATCGGCCATACACAATTGTCCCTAGGTGTGTGTGTGTGTGTGTGTCAGCTGGCCCTGTGTGATGGCCTGTTAGCCTGTCTAAGGTGTCTCCCTGCCTGCCGCCCAGTGACTGCTAGGATAGACTCCAGCATCCCCGTGACCCTGAGAGCAGGATAAGCAGTTTGGATAATGGATGGATGGACAATAATATAAAAGAACTCATTTTATTTTTAAATCAACTTTTCATATTTCCAGTAATTTCATTTGCAGGTTTGGTCCCATATTCTAGCTATGAATGTAAGAAGTTTCACAACATTTACAAGCTCACAAAAGAACATCTAGTTTTCTTTCACTATACCTTACAAACCTGCCGGTATGCAATGCACACCTGTGTTATATACCTGTGTAACATAATATATAATATAACTACAATATATAATATAACTACGAACTTCTGTGCAGTCACTGAACATGGCAAGTGGTGCAGCAAAAATTTAGGAGGTTTGCTCAACGGCACTTTATCAGTAGTTTGTTAGGGAAGAGAAAGTGTTCCCAATCCTGACAATTGACCCCAAATACATTTGCAGAACAAAGTTTACTTCAGTACACTTTTAATATACCTCTTTATTTTATTTTATTTTTTTCTCTCCCTTTTTCTCCTCAATTGTACCCAGCCAATTACCCCACTCTTCCGAGCCATCCCGGTCTCTGCTCCACCCCCTCTGCCGATCCGGGAGGGCATACCTCTTTTAAACTAAACATGAGCGAGTGTAGTTTTATTTTGCTTTTGTTGTACTTGTAAAAGGTAGACTTGAGAATAGCACGCTTACATTTTACTTGTAATTTAGAGTTGTTGAATTTGTTTGTTTGTTTTTTTAAGAACAGTTTGTATTTGTAGTAAGTGTGCGAGTCAGCTGAGGGTTTCCATATCAAGCCCAACAGTATACATGTACATTCAGTTCTTTTCAGTAAAACCATGCAGCAATAATAAAGGCATTTTTATCTAAGGGAGAGTGTCTTGGTCCACTCAGGGTTAGGGTTTTTTGATTCTATTGATAATCCCATTACCAAAGAGCACCTTCCCAGCTTTTAATATGAATATTATATTAATATTAAAATGATAAAATAAATTAATAGTATATTATAATATAATAGTAATATAATATATAATATAATGGATGAATTATAATATAATATAATATTTAATATTGTGAGCCTTGGGATCCAGGGGAGTGCTCCATATTCTTCTTCTGTTTCTATTAGGTATACAGGTATACTTTTGGTTAACTTTTACTCTTACAAGTATACTTCTATGAGCTAAAAATTGCACAAATTTAGTCTCAAAGATTAACACAATTGTATAGCTATAACTACATTTTCAGTTTCCCCAATGTTGGTATAATTTTTATACTTAACTATACTTTATAAATATACATATACATTTTTTCCATAAGGGCATCAACAGAAACAACACAAACAAAACTTTTCCTGAGCAGAACATCTCTCATCAATATCATATACATACGTATATGATACCTATACATATACAGCTACAAATACAGGCTTTGCAGTAAGCACAGAGGTGGTGTATTGTGCATTTTATTTATCTTATTTGTTCTAAGGTGTCAGATCTGGCCTATGCGGAGTTTAACGGTTTCCGTGGAGAGGATTCATTTGTGGCCTCACCAAAGCTCAGCAAGCGCATCGCCGACCACCTCGCGAAACCTTTCGCCTTTGAGTTTGCAGGCGGACATGTTGGGGACATCTTTGCTCCTGCTGAAACCCCGAACACCATCGTCAACATCGTGAGGGGCATCCTGGGATTCTTCCAAGTCAGCATCAAGACCACCCAGACAGTGTATGAGCTTGAGGAGGTAGGTGAAAAACAGTCATGATTGACCATGGGTTGTCCCAGTGCTTGGGAATTTTCATTTTTAATGAGAATCTTTAGAGTACCTGGGGAAAAAAACGTGCACCAAATAAAGCTTTATTTTGTCTGGCAGACTGGCATCTATGGATTGTGCCAAAGCAGCTATGCTGTGGAGGAGAACGCCGAAACCAGAGACCTGATCGTCACTCAGATTGTGGATTTCAGCAACTGCCGGGAGAAAGCGGCCATGTACAGAGGAATGGTGACCGCTGTCACAGACAGTCTATCTAAACAGGTCTGTTTATCTCACCTTGACCCGGACATGTCACTGTGGTGTTTTAAAGAGCTACCAAACCCTATAACACTTTTGCTACCATCTAAAGGTGGAAAAACCATCTATAAGTGTTGGGCTGATCTTGGGACCAAGTGATATTAGCATAGCAGGATAAACACAGCTGCAGCTAATAACATTAACAATGGCTCAGTTTGATTTATGTGCCTATGAACCAGCATTTACAACACTATTGAATGTGTCCAAATACTCTGCTACATACTACATTTACAACTACTTTCGGCTGTTCCCGTTAGGGGTTGCCACAGCGGATCACCCGTTTCCATCTCTTCCTGTGCTCTGCATCTTCCTCTGTCACACCAGCCACCTGCATGTCCTCTCTCACCACATCCATAAACCTCCTCTTTGGCCTTCCTCTTTTCCTCTTCCCTGGCAGCTCCGTATTCATCATCCTTCTCCTAATATACCCAGCATCTCTCCTCCACTCATGTCCAAACCATCTCAATCTTGCCTCTCTTGCTTTGTCTCCAAACCGTCCAACCTGAGCTGTCCCTCTAATATAATCATTCCTAATCCTGTCCTCCTTCGCACTGCCAATGAAAATCTTAGCATCTTCAACTCTGCCACCTCCAGCTCTGCCTCCTGTTGTTTTGTCAGTGTCACTGTCTCCAAACCATATAACATAGCTGGTCTCACAGCCATCGTGCAAACCTTCCCTTTAACTCTTGCTGGTACCCTTCTGTCACAAATCACTCCTGACACTCTTCTCCACCCACCTACTACATACATGCTACATACTACATACTGATAGAATATACTATATGCTAACAATACGACATACTATTTAGTACTTGCTATCCATTAAAACATGTTTAGTATGGCTTGTACATCTATTATACTATCCTCAGTCAGTCAGCAGAAGTGAAGGCAGGTGGATACAGCTTGCGCAACCAGTACCACCATGGCAACCATGCAAAATCACAATTTACTTCAGGAATTGTGTCCAGCTGATTCATATTAGATATTTCAGGGAAAATGGTATACATTCTGGGGTTTTTAGTATACTGTATTTTCCATACTACCAACATTTGAATGTAGTATACTAAATATGGGTACCATGGCCATAGTGGGGGTATTACGATACAGTGCTGGGTCAATGTCACACCTAAATGAAACGGGCCCATCATTATTTCATTATCATCATTATCATTTATTGTCATATATTTATATACTGTCATTTAAAATATATTTATTATCATTATTATCTGCATATGTGTTTATCTGGCTATGCTTAAATCACTTGGTCCCAAGATCAACCTAGCACTTAAAGTGTGTAAAGACTGTTTTTACCTTTCGATAGTGGCAAACTCTCAAAAATGCTATGGGTCTGAGATGAGTCGATGATCTTTTTGTTTTTTGTTTTTTGTGGCCTTCACTCCAGCGAGGTGAGTCACTGCTCACGACCGTGAAGTATGTGTACACGGTAAAACCGACAGCGGCAGGAGGGCAGATCACCAAGGCACACGCCACAGAGCAACAGCACTTCAGCCCCTTCAATGTGAAGGGGGGCAACTTCAAGATGCAAGCCACGTAAGATGACAAACTGTCAGCACACTTATCCTCAGTACTTGTACAAATTGGCTGCTGTATGGCACGTTTTCTCTCCTGCAGGAAGGACTTGGTGCTGCTCAGCGTGACTGACATCAATGGAGTCCCCTCTGTCGGTCCTTTGGAGAACAAGGGCAGCTTGGTCTACAAGTTTGCCAGTGAGGAGGCCATTATCCCCATTGTGATGGAAAACCTGCAGGACCCTGTGCCCAAGGTAAACTTATCCCATTTAGTCTTCTTGAGCAATGAATTAGCAATATGATTGTGTTCATTTGACATAGGGATGCAAAGTGGATGTCATCTCTAAACCCGCCCACGTGGGCAAGCAATCGAGGCTAAATGTCAAACCCCATAGTAAAAACGCTGGAGCTTGCAGTCAGACCCACCCCCCTTTTTTTCCCAATTACCATTTGGCCAATTACCCTACTCTCCCGAGCCGTCCCAGTCGCTGCTCCAGCCCCTCTGCCGATCCGGGGAGGGCTGCAGACTACGACATGTCTCCTCCCATACATGTGGAGTCGTCAGCCGCTTCTTTTCACCTGACAGTGAGGAGTTTCGCCAGGGGGACGTAGCATGTTGGAGGATCACGCTATTTCCCCCAGTACCCCCCTCCCCAAACAGGCACCCTGACTGGCCAGAGGAGGCACTAATGCACTGGCCAGGGCACATACCCACATCCGGCTTCCCACTCGCAGACACGGCCCATTGTGTCTGTAGGGACGCCCGACCCAAGCCGGAGGTAATACGTGGATTCAAATCGGCAATCCCCATGTTGGTAGGCAACGGAATAGACGGCTATGCTACCTGGACACCCACTAAACTCAAAATTTACCAGCGATGAAGAAACATGAAAGAAATGATAAATATGGCAATGGGCAATAAATGAAGACAAAAGGCAGCTGTGCGCTTTTAAAAGCGATTTAATTTTATCAAGTGTTTTTAAGTCATTCAAATAAATTTAACTTAAGTTTTAGTCAAAGTTTCTTAATAATAGTGGATTGAGCCAAAGTTTTTTTTTAAATCTCCCCCCCAAATAACTGTGATAGCGAACGGTCCTTTAAACAGCTCCTTAAGATGGTCTGCTATTTTAGGAATAACAGCGTCTTCTCGGTAGAGCAGCAGACAGATTTCTCGTTTCAGAACAAAACTTAATCTCTGTAAAAGCAATTGTTTCCTTTTTTAAATGGACAATTTAAAGAATGGGCGGCACGGTGGCGCAGTGGTTAGCATGGTCGCCTCACAGCAAGAAGGTCCTGGGTTCGAACCCCGGGGTAGTCCAACCTTAGGGATCATCCTCTGTGTGGAGTTTGCATGTTCTCCCTGTGTCTGCATGGGTTTCCTCCGGGTGCTCCGGTTTCCTCCCACAGTCCAGAAACATGTAGGTCAGGTGATTCGGCCATACTAAATTGTCCCTAGATGTGTGTGTGTGTATGTGTGTGTGTGTCAGCCCCGTGATGGACTGGCGACCTGTCCAGGGTGTCTCCTCACCTGCCGCCCAGTGACTGCTGGGATAGGCTACAGCATCCCTGCGACCCTGAGAGCAGGATAAGCGGTTTGGATAATGGATGGAATTTAGAGCGTTAAACACTGGAAAAATTGAGTAGGTTTTTTTTTCTCCATTGCTTCAAGGTCTAAAGCAATGATGCAGCAATGGCTGAAATGTGAGAACAGCAGTGAACTGACAAACATGTTAGCCCGAGGAAACATATATAATGTATGAGATCCATATCCACTTGATAAGTCAGCCTTGAGGTGCTCCATACACCATCAGTAACATAGATGAGGCACATATATGTGTATGGAGAATATTTTTCCAGTTACATAAGAACCACTTTAGGGCAGCCAAGTGATTTAGACCATTGACCTGTTTATCAGTTTAGCACGAGAACGACCGGGATTTCACACCTACCTAAAACGACCATGGGCGGTCAAAATGACCACCGGTTTTTAAACTCTGTATTCTGTCAAGATAAATACCCAGTTGAGATATGAATGCATTGCATATGTTGGTATGTCTGTTAGGAAATGACTGACACTAAAATTAACATTTTAACAACTATAATACTATTTTAAACAATTTAAACTTCAGAGAGACATGGTCGAACTTGAATAGCAAAATTGAAAAAGTGAAAATATTACCTGAAAAACAAAACGGAAAACACATATTGCTAATCTAACAAACGTAACAAGACCTATAAAACGTGAAATGTGAAAAAAGAACTGAAAATAAATATTGAACCAGTCCCAAACAACGACTGGAACTTAAAAACTACTAGAACGACCGTAGGCGGTCACTTTGACCGCCACGGTTTTTAAACTCTATATTCTGTCAAGATAAATACCCAATTGAGATATTAATGCATTACATATGTCAGTATGTCTGTTAAGAAACTGACACCAAAATTAACATTTTAACAATTTTTAATACTATTTTTAAACAATTTAAAATGGCCGCTGTCCAATGCCTGTAAATACTGCAACGCCTCGATGGTAGTCATGGTGTAACAGCGTCTGTAATCAGACATGTTGGCAATAATCAAAATTCAAGTTTAGATTATTACTCTGCACTGGAGAATGCTAGTGTGTTTCTAGGACAGAGTAATGAACTTCACGAAGGAAATGATGCGACCAAAACACGTCGTAAATAGTGACATGACGCGCACAATCACGCACAAATTACGAGTGGTCATGGTCATTTTAAGTAGATCTTATCATAACATTTTTTTGTGCAATTGATCTAAAACTGATTTTAATGCAAATATATGCAATTTTAGCAGAATTCAGGGAGCGGCAGGTCCGTATCTTTTTTTTTGCCGCAAAGTTATTAAACTTTGAAAATCCAAAATGGTCATAATGCCCGTCTTGGTCATTCTAGTGTTAACCAGAACCGAGCCGGGCCGGGCAGAGACCCTCACTGGAAGCAGGATTGGTGATAAACAGAAGCTTCGGTAACATTTTACTTCTCTCCTCAGATTATTGAACTCATCAAGCGTTTGGCCGAAGCGAATATCTACCGGCTTGACAGCGCAACAACGGAGGACTTGATGAAAGTGTACCAGCTGCTCCGTGCCACCCCATTTGAAGGCCTGGAGGAGATGTGGAAGCAGTTTGCAGGAAACCCAGAACACAGGCGAGTATTCAGTTGTCATTTTAAAAGAAAGAAAAAAATGAATACATAAATGAATTCCCTTGCTCCTTTTGGTTCACAAAGAATAATGAATTAATAAAATACATAATTTGGGCGTCCGTCCGGGGAGCGTGGCAGTCTATTCCGTTGCCTACCAGCACGGGGATCACCAGTTCGACTCCCTGTGTTACCTCCGGTCGGGCATCCCTACAGACACAATTGGCCGTGTCTGCGGGTGGGAAGCCGGATGTGGGTATGTGTCCTGGTCGCTGCACTAGCGCCTCCTCTGGTCGGTCAGGGTGCCTGATCGGGGGGGAGGGGGAACTGGGGGGAATAGCGTGATCCTCCCATGCACTATGTACCCCTGGTGAAACTCCTCACTGTCAGGTGAAAAGAAGCGGCTGGTGACTCCACACGTATCGGAGGAGGCATGTGATAGTTTGCAGCCCTCCTCAGATCGGCATAGGGGGTGGTGGATCAGCGACCGGGATGGCTCGGAAGAGTGGGGTAATTGGCCAGATACAAGTGGGGAGAAAAAGAGGGAAAAATCAAAAAAAGACAAAGAAAAATCCAGGTAAGAAAATCACAGAAAGTTGAATCAGTTCATCTGGACACAACGTTTATTGAGAGAAATGTTTCATCACTCATCTAAGTCAGACTGATGAAGGTCACCTAGATGAGTGATGAAACGTTTCCTCCACTAAACGTTGTGTCAAGATGAACTGGTTCAACTTCCTGTGACTACGTACTTATAAATGTAAGCGGTAATGTGACAAATGTAACAGCAGCAACGACATGATTGACTAGAACACGATGTGGCTTGCTTTTTCTGCTCATGCCAGCCATGTGCTTTAGTTTTGTCTTCACATTACATCATAGTGCCCATGTATCTCAATATTTAAATATTTCTGTTTTGGCTTTTTTGGACAAAAAAAGATCATTTGACTCAACTTCATCAGATGTCAGTGAGTGAGAAGACTGTTTCTGTTAGATCTAATTTAAGATTTATCCCTTGTGGTTGACAGACGATGGTTTTTGAACACGATCGTCGAAATAAACGATGCCAGAATCCTCAAGTTTCTGGAACTGAGGTTCAAAGCTGAGGACGTGTCTTCCTCTGAAGCTCTTCAAACACTTCTGTTGTCGTTCGAACATCTCTCGCCCATTCCTGAGCTGGTGGAGATGGCTAAAGTGAGCTCGCACTACAAAAGAAGTATTAGCCTGTAAAGTATGGATGGACACATGCCCCAAACCTTTCTTGTCTTGAATTGTACATAAAGGAAGTAAATGAGAAAATAGTAGAAAATATGTACCATGCAAAATTTAGGAGAAGGTTTCATAAACTGAAATTATTGTCTCCATTTTCCACAGGAGTTCCTGACCATGCCCTTTTGTAAATCCCATATATATCTCTGGCACACAGTGGTGCTTTCCTATGGCTCTCTGGTGTATAAACACTGTGCTTATAACACACCGTGTCCGGTATCTGCAGTTCAGGTAATGAAACAAAATAAGAAACTGTTTGTGTTGAACATTCATGGCCGCTGAATGTAGACTTCATACTTTTCCGACCCTACTGTAAAAGATTGAGTCAGATGCTGAGCTGTGTAAGATAATGCCCCAAGAGATGCTGATATTGAACTGAATGAATGCTCTTGCTGCATTTGAATTTGATGGAAAGCAAGTCCTGAACAAGAACATCAGATGAATGTCTACAATATCGGGCATCCGGGTAGTGTAGCGGTCTATTCCGTTGCCTACCAACATGGGGATTGCCGGTTTAAATCCCCGTGTTACCTCCAGCTTGGTTGGGCGTCCCTACAGACACAATTGGCTGTGTCTGCGGGTGGGAAGCCGGATGTGGGTATGTGTCCTGGTTGCTTCACTAGCGCCTCCTCTGGTCGGTCAGGGCGCCTGTTCGGGGGGGGGGGGGATAGTGTGATCCTCCCATGTGTTATATCCCCCTGGTGAAACTCCTCACTGTCAGGTGAAAATAAGCAACTGGCGACGCCACATATATTGGAGGAGGCATGTGGTAGTCTGCAGCCCTCCCCGGATTGGCAAAGGGGGTGGAGCAATGACCAGGACGTCTCGAAAGAGTGGGGTAATTGGCCAAGTACAATTGGGAAGAAAAACGGTGGAAAAAATACCCCCCCCCCAAATAAAATAAATAAATGCGTACAATATCAACCCAAGCTGAATTGTTTTGTAATACCGGTGTCCATTTGCTCCACATCTATACCAGCCTCTGCTGGACATGGCCGTGGATGCCCTGAGGAGGCGCAGCGACGAAGACATGGTCATCGCCCTGAAAGCCTTGGGGAACGCAGGTCACCCCGCCAGCATTAAAACCATCATGCGTTTCCTCCCCGGAGTGGCTGCCATGCCCGTGGAGCTCCCTGCCCACGTGCTGAGTGCCGCTGTGCAATCCTTGCGGCTCCTTGCTGCCAGAGACCCTCACAGTGTAAGAACATATGGTTGGACCGAGATATGTTTCAAACATGTATATATGCATACATGTACATGTGCAGAGAACTAGATTTACCAATGTCCACGATGTCGTACACACAACATGGCACAAAAGGAGTGTTTATGCATTTTATCTTTATGATGGAAACAACTGCCAGGCTCCTTACAGCTTTGGGAAAATAGATTTCAAATGTAAAATTTCACTTCGATTTTGGAACGGCATTATTTGCCGGCTAGTATGATGCATTTGGTATGAAAAGCTCAATGCTAAGGTTCACAGTTTGAGCCCTGGCATTGACTTCAGCTGGCTGGGCATCGCAGGAAACAAATTGACAAATGCTCCTGCTGTGCTTGTGAGCCGGTGGGGGTAAAGTTGCCTACCATTACATGTAATGACTTTTTCCTGGATGGCTCACCTGGGGATCACATCTATGTTCCCTCTGCCCTGCATAACCCTGGCGTCAACACATACACACAAGCACATAACAAAATCACCGAAGATGATAGAAAAGGCAATAAGAATTGACAACTTAAAAGTTGTAAATCAAAGACTGAAAGTACATAAATTCAAGTGAATAGTTTCTAAATCAGAGGGGAAATCCATTAAGGGAACACAAGGCTGAGGGAGCATAGGGGGCCCGGCACCTGTGGCGCTGTATGTGAATCTGTGGGAAATGGCATGAGCCTCCGCATGCACGTCACCCAGGAGAAACCTGCAGCTAGCAGGTCAGCAGGTGGAAGTCTACACTTTCCTTATTCATACTGTGCAATGGAGCGAACAGAAAGGAAAATTTGCCCCTGGTCAGAGATGGAGGCCAGAGGTCAGAAGGACAGATTAAGAGATCAGTTTTCTACTTCCTGTCTCTAGGTCCGGGACATCACCATGAACCTGTTCATGCAGAAGGAACTCCCCACTGAAATCCGCATACTGGCCTTTATGATCCTGTTTGAGTCCAAACCTCCGATGGTTGTGGTTTCCACTGTGGCCGCTCACCTACTGGAGGAGAAAGACCTCCAGGTCGCCAGTTTTGCCTATTCTTACATAAGAAGCTTTGCCAGATCCAGCACTCCAGACAACCACTTCCTGTGAGTTTGTTCTGCTTTCTGTGAGTTTAATCTGGTTCCTGTGAATTTGGTTGGTTGCCATCCATCATATTTCTAACACGTTAATTCATTTCTACGTCTGCTTTTTACGGAAAGGTCATATCGGTAAATAAGGATGCCCCTTTTTACCTTAGTGCTATTAAGCTTCATCAAATCTGCAGTTGATGAGGCTTAATCTTCATCGATTGGGGATTTTGTTTTCATAGCTAGCTATATCTATCCCTTAGCTGTATCTAAGATAACTGTGTTTTCTAGCACAACTTCTTCATAAATGTACCCAATTTCCCCTCAGGGATGAATAAAGTATTCTGATTTTGATTCTGATGATCCAACTGATAAAAGGGAATAGAAAGCTTTGTCAAAATTGTTTGTTGTGGACATCCGGCTGGCATAGCATTCTGTTCAGTTGCCTGCCAACACGAGGCTCTCTGGTTCGAATCTCCGTGTTACCTCCGGCTTGGTTGGGCGTCCCTACAGACACAATTGGCCGTGTCTGCAGTTGGGAAGCCAGATGTGGGTATGTATCGTGGTCGCTGCACTAGCGCCTCCTCTGGTCGGTCGGGGCGCCTGTTCAGCAGGGAATAGCTTGATCCTCCCATGCCCTACGTCTCCCTGGTGAAACTCCTCACTGTCAGGTGAAAAAAAGCAGCTGGCGACTCCACATGTATCAGAGGAGGCATGTGGTAGTCTGCAGTCCTCCCCGGATTGGCAGAGGGGGTGGAGCAGTGACCGGGATGGCTCGGAAGAGTGGGGTAATTGGCTGGATACAACTGAGGAGGAAAAGGGGGGAAAATCCAAAAAAAAAAGTTTGTTTTATTTCAACTTAGATTATGACTCTCAGAATCTCAGCTGCAAAGTTTCCTATCATCTCCTACAATCCTCTGCACCAATTGTTAAAAGCCATGTTGTAATGTCCGTAGACGCCTTATCTTACTGACATAAGAATAATTCAAGAATGAGCCGACTTCGTAGGTTCTTAACTGTGTAGCTTTTACTAGCGTTCATTCAACATACAACCTTCATAACATGAGCGTCTAACTTCCTGTATACTTCACACGCACTGCACGTACACCCGTGAGTAGGTCAAATTAAACAAGTGACAGGACCTTCAAAATAATAACATCTTTCATTCATTACATCTCCCCCTCTAAGATGATTTTCTAAACAATTCTCTGAACATTTACTGCCAACAATTTTAACTCCAGTTTAGCAACTGCTGACTTTAACCGTAGCTTTATTTGACAAATAAAATAATACCATTTTCTTTCTTTCAGCAACTGTAAAACAGAAAGAGCAAAGACATCAAACATCTTTGATTTACAGTGTCCAACATTTTACTGACAGGCCTGGGGTGTAAGCTTTAAAGAGTCCATAACTCAACTGAAATATTTATATTTTAATTCCAACCTGTATATCACCCCCCTTTTCACAAAAAAAAATAGAAAAATCTCCCACAGTACACAAGTCCATACACCTCACAAATCCAGCCGGATTGCTGGCTTGCTCACTCTGCCAGAGCGAGTAACATGTGGTGTGGAAGTTGGCCTTTCTGCTGCTCGGGACTCATCCGTGTTTCCACTCTCCCCTGGAGTGACATGGTCAGGATCCCTGCTGACAAAGGTGAGTGTTTTGGGTGTGGCCAACAGGTGGCGCCTGTTCCTTCTGTAATGTTCACCTTGAGCGGTCTCCACTATGTAGGATCTGGGAGTGGAGCTCTGACTGTGAACAACTGCTGGCATTGTCCATGTTTTCTGTCCATCAAGTTTGGTGAGTACTGCGTCACCCGAGTTCAGTGGGCGCAGTGTCCGCACGCCGTTCCTGCGGTTGTAGTAGAAAGCCTGCCTCGATTTGGCTGCGGCGTCAGCGGTTTTGATCAGTTCCTCTTTAGGCCAGGCCGGTTTCAGGTTATGCTGCAATGTGGGTAAGGTGGTTCTGATTCTCCTACCCATGAGCAATTCCGCTGGCCTGGCTCCAGTGGAAGAAGAGGGTGTAGCTCTGTATGTCAACAGGGCGAGGAGAGGGTCTTCCTGTCTTAATATGCTTTTGGCTATCTGAACAGCCCTCTCTGCCTGTCCATTACTCTGGGGGTAGTGTGGGCTTGAAGTCACATGGATGAAATCATAATTCTCACTGAACCTCCTCATCTCTTCTGAAACTAGCTGTGGCCCATTATCGCTAACTACATTTTCAGGGATACCAAAACGTGCAAATGTAGCCTTCAGCCTAGCTACAACCTGACTGCTAGTAGTTGTTGGTAGATTTAGGATCTCCAAAAACCTGGAATAATAGTCAGACACTATCAAGTAGTTTTGCTTTTTGTACTCACACAGGTCTATGCCAACTTTCTGCCATGGTCTGGATGGGAGCTCACTTGACATTAAAGGCTCTTTTCTCTGTGTGTTCTTGTGTTCTCTGCAGAATTGACATTGCTGTATCTTTGTTGTAATGTGCTCCGTCATTTTGGGCCACCACACTGACTGGCTAGCTCTCTCTCTGCACTTCACTATCCCCTGGTGCCCGTCGTGTATTCTCTCTAAGATCACCTCCCTCATCTCTGTGGGAATGACGATACGACTGCCTCTGATGACTAAACCATCTACCGCAGATAACTCCCCTCTCACCTGATAAAAGTCTCTGACTGTCTCCGGCACTTTATCGACATACTCAGGCCAGCTGTGTCTGATGAAGCCCAACACTGTCTGGAGCTGCAGATCCCCATCCGTGCTCTGTTTTATCTCCTGCATCCTTTGAGGTGTGGCAGGCACCTGGCACACGATGGCATCGATGTGCGCCGCAACATCATCATGAGAAGCACCATCTCCGTAGCGCTGCTCTGGGCCTCTGGAGAGTGCGTCAGCCACAGTTAACGTTTTGCCTGGTGCGTATTCAGCCACTGCATTGAAACGCATCAGCCTCATTAACAGTCTCTGGCACCTAATGGGCACATTCTCCAAGTCTTTGCTGTTCATGAGAGGCACTAGTGGTTTATGATCGGTGACAAGTCTGAAATTGTCAAGCCCAAACAAGTACTTCTCGAACCTTTCACATGCCCAGACGCTGGCTAAGCACTCTTTCTCGATCTGTGCGTACCTTGTCTCTGCGTCACTCAACCGTCGGGAGCAGTAGGCCACGGGCTTCCAGTGTTCCCCGTGCTGCTGGAGCAGAACGCCCCCCAGCCCGTAGCTGCTGGCATCTGCTGACACCACCGTAGCCTTAGTGACGTCATAAAAGGTGAGTACCGGGGCGGTGGCGAGTGCTGCTTTAAGGTCTTGGAATGCTGTGTTCTGTGCAGGTCCCCACAGCCACTCTGTCGTTGCTTTAAGCAGTCCATAAAGCGGCTGACCTACAGTGGACAGCTCTGGGACGTATTTTGCCAAATAGTTCACCATCCCGAGGAACCTCTTGAGTTCCGTCACGTTCTGGGGCTGAGGAAAGTTCTCTATTCCGGTCACTTTGTCCGGGTCAGGTCTGATGCCTGCCTCATCGACAACGTGACCAAGGAAGCAGACTTGTTTCTGTTTGAACTTGCATTTCGCTTGGTTCAGTTTGAGACCTGCTGTTTCAATGACCCCCAGCGCCTCTGCTAGGCGCCGGTCATGGATTTCCTCAGTCTCTCCATGTATAAGGATGTCATCCATGTACACCTCTGTGCCCTCTAGCCCGGTCAGAGTTTCCGCCATCTTTCTCTGGAAAATCTCTGGAGCACTCGTTATACCAAATGGAAGGCAGCAGAAAGCATACCTCCCAAATGGGGTGATGAAAGTGGTGAGCCCCCTGCTGTCTTCATGCAAGGGGATCTGGTAAAAACCCACTTGCTGCATCCAACGTTGTGAAGAACTTTGACCCTGCGAGCCTTGGCATTATTTCCTCCATAGTGGGCAGCACGTATTTCTCACGTTTCACCGCTCGATTCAGCCTCCTGAGGTCAGTGCAGCAGCGAACCTCTTTCTTGTTCGGTTTCAGCACCGGCACCATAGCGGCGCACCATTCTGTGGGCTGAGTCACTTTTTCAATAATGCCCTCATTTTCCATGCGCTGCAGTTCTTTCTTAACCAGTGGTACAAGTGGCAGCGGTATCCGTCTGGCTGTATGCACCGCGTATGGCTGGGCATCCTGCACCAGAGCTATTTTCACTGGGTCTGTTTTCAGCAGTCCACTTGAACCGAAAACTCCACTGATCTCATTCATCCGCTTCACTAGACCCATCTCCACTGCCTCTGGACGACTCAGCAGACAGCTGCCTCTCCCCTTGATCACATACACTGGAAAGGAGTATTGTTTCTGCTTGTAGTTGGTTGTGGCTTGAAACTGTCCTATGCAGCTGATGTTTCCACCTGGGCTTATGAAGCATGTGTCAGGAGGTCCCAGTTTTATGTTTGGCTTCAGCTTTTTAAATGTCCCTTGGTTGATAACAGTAGCGTCAGCCCCCGTGTCAATTTTAAAGATTATTGGTACATCCCTTATTGTTAAACTAACAGTCCAATCTTCCTGACTGCTCTCTTTGCCAACTTCTCCCAGAAAGTACAGCTGTTTAACCTCTTCAGTGACTTCTCTCACCGCTTTAGAGTGACATACACGCTCCCAATGTCCCTTTTTATGACACTTGTTGCACTTACTGTTCGTTGCAGGACACTTCCGCTCATCAGTGTGCTGCGTCTTGCTGCACCTCCCGCATTCATCTACTTTGTTGGTTGCAGGACTGCTGCCACCATGATGCTGTCCACCCTTTTTCTTTTGGTGTCCGTCCCGCCATCGGACAACATTGACGTTAGCCAGCTGGGCCTCTGGTTGGTTAGCTTGGAGGCTGAGCTGCTTTGTTATTGCCTCCGCCTGGCGCACTTGTTCAATGACTTTCACCAGAGTAAGGTCCGCTGTGAGCTGGAACTGACGGGAGAGCACTTTGTCTTTTATGCCCACTACCAGACGATCTCTGATATGTTGATCCCTCTTGTCCCCAAACTCACAGTGTTCAGACAGCTCATACAATGTCCGGATGTACATCTCCGCTGTTTCTCCTGGCTGCTGGCTACGTTGATAGAAGCACGCCCTCTCATGTATGATGTTACGGCGGGGAATAAAGTAGTCGTCGAACTTTTTCAGTACGATATCATAGTCCACTTTATCACCCTCCGCCGCGAAGTCAAACGAGCTGAATATCTTTTCAGCCTCGCTTCCCATTGCATAAATCAGTGAACTCGCTTGAATCTCCCCGTCGTCTTTATCCAGCTTTGTTGCGAGCCTGAAGCGCGGAAAACCGTTGTTTCCACTCCGGCCATTCAACGGGGCAGTCAAACTTGAATTCACTCGGCGGATTAAACTTCGGCATGACCGCTCGTGTTCAGATACACAGACTATTCTGACACCATGTAATGTCCGTAGACGCCTTGTCTTACTGACATAAGAATAATTCAAGAATGAGCCGACTTCGTAGGTTCTTAACTGTGTATCTTTTACTAGCATTCGTTCAACATACAACCTTCATAACATGAGCGTCTAACTTCCTGTATACGTCACATGCACTGCACGTACACCCGTGAGTAGGTCAAGTTAAACAAGTGACAGGACCTTCAAAATAATAACATCTTTCATTCATTACACATGTCATCACCACAAATGTGCAATATGACTATACAGCATTCAAAATGTTTATCCTCACAATCTTCTTTTTTCTGCTCATTTCCAAAGCTCAACAGCGTGCAATGTAGCAGTAAAAATCCTGGCTCCTAAATTTGGTCGCCTCAGCCTTCACTACAGCAAAGAATTGCATTTGGACTGGTTCAACGGTATGTTTGAATGAACCGTCGAGTATCCAGGCCTGTAAGTTTTTCTCTGGAGTTTTTTAAGGAATTTTTATTTTTTTTATTCTAGATGACTTCCTAATTGGTTCGGACTTAGAAGCCTTCATGCTGAGAAGTGCAACAAGCATGTTCCCTTCAGAGATAACAATGAAAGGGAAATTCTACTTCATTGGTAGAGTTCTGCAGCTGGTGGAGGTACAGCTGAAGTTCACATCATTAACAAGATGGGTTCATGTTTTTTTCTCTATCATGTAGTAATCATGGGTGACACGGTGGTGCAGTGGTTAGCACGGTTGTCTCACAGCAAGAAGGACCAGGGTTTGAGCTCTGGGGTAGTCCAACCTTGGGGGTCATCCTGGGTCGTCCTCTGTGTGGAGTTTGCATGTTCTCCCCATGTCTGCGTGGGTTTCCTCCGGGTGCTCCGGTTTCCTCCCACAGTCCAAAGACATGTAGGTCAGGTGAATTGGCCATACTAAATTGTCCCTAGGTGTGTGTGTGTGTGTGTGTGTGTGTGTGTGTGTGTGTGTGTGTGTGTGTGTTGGCCCTGTGATTGCCTGGCGGCCTGTCCAGGGTGTCTCCCTGCCTGCTGCCCCAATGACTACTGGGATAGGCTCCAGCATCCCTGTGACTCTGAGAGCAGGATAAATTGTTTGGATATTGGATGGATGGATGTGGTTATCATTCACTTTTCCTTTTCATCCTAAAGTTAGGCATCCGTGCTGAAGGAATTAAGGAACTGTTCAGGTCTAGTATTCCAGGATACAAAGGAGATCTAAGTTTCAGTGACTTCATGGCTGTTTTAAGTAAGGTGAGCTCATGGTTGAGATTTTAGTGTGTATCAGGTTTCTTAAAATGTGTACCAACAATTACTGTTTCTTTCATCATTCAAATGACAGATAATGAGTCAACGCTACCTCCTGATTAAAAACTAAGCAAACCTTTTGTTCAAATCTCAATTTAGCTGGGTGGGCTTGGCAGTATTACAGTATCATCATTTAGTCGCAGCATGTTTAGTTTGGTTGAATGATTGACTGATGACATTTTCAGCTCCAAGACTGGGAGACATTGCCCAATGACAGGCCTGTCCTGTCTTTCTACTCACGTGCCTCTGGACAAGAGTGGTTCTTTGCTGACCTGAACAAAGACGTCATTCAGAGCGTCATTAAGGTGGGACAATGGGGGCGTTAAAATGAATCATTATAACAGGGGCGTCCGGGTGGTGTAGCGGACTATTCCATTGCCTACCAACATGTGGATCGCCAGTTCGAATCCCCGTGTTACCTCCTGCTTGGTCGGGCGTCCCTACAGACACAATTGGCCATGTCTGTGGGTGGGAAGCCAGATGTAGTAGGTATGTGTCCTGGTCACTACACTAGCACCTCCTCTGGTCGGTCAGTCGGGGCACCTGTTCTGGGGGGAGGGGGAACTGGGGGGAATAGTGTGATCCTCCCACGCGCTACATCCCCCTGGTGAAACTCCTCACTGTCAGGTGAGAAGAAGCGGCTGTATCGGAGGAGGCATGCGGTAGGCTGCAGCCCTCCCCAGATAGACAGAGAGGGTGGAGCAGTGACCGGGAAGGCTCGGAATATTGGGGTAATTGGCCAAGTACAATTGGGGAGAAAAAGGGGGAAAAATCCTAAAAAAAAATTTAAAAAAAGAATGATTACAACAAAATTGGAATTGTGCTCATGTGACCCAAATAAAAATGAAATGTACAATTTCTTCCTGAATGCAACAACTAATTATAGCCCTATTAGTGTTTGGATATGCTGATCGGGGTCCCTAACTCACTCTGATCAGTTAACTAAAGGACCTGCTGTTTCCAACCTGTTTCACGCTGCTTTGCTGTTACTGGATTTCTGCACAGGCTGTCAGTCCTTTTGCCGGTAAAGAAAGCCCTGTCTGGTCGATGATTGAAAATCTCCAGAGCGGTATTTCGTGGCACAAGACCAAGGCTTTTCTCATTTTTGAGACCCGCTATTTCCAAGCCACCACCCTGGGTCTGCCACTGGAGATCAGCAAGTATTACCCAACTCTCAATGGCATCACAGTTAATGGTAAGGACTCAACTTTTCAAGGATAGGAATGACTTAGAAAATAGAATCACCATTTGCAAATAGGAAATAATTTGATTAATTTGACATGACTTTCATATTTGCTTTTTCCTCTGTTTTTTTTAGCCAAGGCAGGATTAAAGCCACCTCTAGCCCAACATCTTGGGGAACTTCTGGGTTCTGAAATCTCCCTGGAGACTGATGGTTTTGTTGGGTATTTCTTATATATAACTTTGTTAAAAGGATCACTCAACGGTAGGGAAAGTGCTCAACAAATAAGGAGCAAAATAATCCAGTTAGTCAAGTAAATTCTCTATGACAGCTGATGATTGCTTATAGCATGAAACAGGCTTGTAATGAACATGTAGGCGGCACGGTGGCGCAGTGGTTAGCGTGGTCACCTCACAGCAAGAAGGTCCTGGGTTCGACCCCTGAGGTACTCCAAGCTTGGTGGGTCATCCCGGGTTATCCTCTGTGTGGAGTTTGCATGTTCTCCCCGTATCTGCGTGGGTTGCAGGATTTTTTTCGTACCTGTTTTCTGGGAACTCTGCCTCTGATTGGCTATTACTCTTTAGGATGGGGTTAGGGTTAGCCAATCAGAGATAGAGTAGGGGCGGGTCTTCCCGGAATCCAGGTGAATGCTCTCTCAATGAGTACTAGCAAATCAGAGGCAGAGTTCCCGGAAAACGGGTACGAAAAAAAATTACGCGCGTGGGTTTCCTCCAGGGCCTCTGGTTTCCTCCCACAGTCCAAAGACATGTAGGTCAGGTGAATTGGCCATACTAAATTGTCCCTAGGTATGAGTGTGTGTGTGTGTGTGTGTGTGTGTGTGTGTGTGTGTGTGTGTGTGTGTGTGTGTCGGCCAGCCCTGTGATGGCCTGGCGGCCTGTCCAGGGTATCTCCCCGCTTGTTGCCCAATGACTGCTGGAATAGGCTCCAGCATCCCCGCGACCCTGAGAGCAGGATAAGCGGTTCAGATAATGGATGGCTAGATGGATATATGTTGTGGTAATACGCTGCCACTACCTTGGTTCCCCGACAGAGACATTGGAACTTGAGTTTATTGCACAGATTTCATAATTTGAATTTCATAATTTTCTTAAAGTAAATGGGAAGTTATTATTTTCAAAACTTTGCTGGCAACCATACCAACATGTACCCTGGCTCTACCAAATGACAAGCTAAGCAGCTATGGGAGATCTCCTGGGAAAGCCCAAGTTGCTGCTGGAAGTGGTATTGGTGGGCCAGTAGGGGGCAGTCTTCCCTCTAGTCCGAATTAAAAAACAAAAAATAATCCCAATGCCCCAGTGCTGTCAAGTCAATTTTATCTGCATAGCCCGAGATGATGAGACGTTAAACCGAGGTCCTGACTCATTGTGGTCATTCCCCGGTGTCCTGGCAAAATTCCCAACCTGGCTGTCTCCATCTGGCTATTTAATCATCCCCCTGTGTAATTGGCTCAGTGATTCCTTCCTCTCCACCTCAAGCTGATGCGTGGTGAGCATTCTGGTAAAATGGCTGTTGTGCATCACCCAGGTGGTGCTACACATTGGTGGTAGTCGAAGTGAGTTCGATAGTTAGTGAGATAAAGCACTATATAAAAGTAATCATTATTATTACAAAGCTAACTCTATTGTGAGGTCTGGTTATTTATGCCAGAAGTGTTTATTTTAAATTAAAGGTGAATCTGGTAGACTTGATCCAGAAGTGGTACACTTAAACTGTGTGGTTGCTTCCTTCTTTATGGTTACAGGTCCGGCGTAGTCAAGTGTGTTGCGGTTAATAATAATTAGATACTCAAGACAAAAAGTTAAAAGAGAAACAGGACAACAAGACGATAGCTTAAGTAGTCTTTATGTAAATTGGGTTAAGTGAGTTAAAGAACTCGGGGCCCTTCCCTGAATAAACGAGGGATAGGTGCCACATATGTATTTAGCAGTCAAAACAGACATAGATACCATAACTACCTTCAGGCATGTATATCTCACTGGAACAAGATTATATTATCAAAAAAACAGAACCTGTGAAGAGGCCATGAACTTTTTTTTGAGGTGTTCAGCTAACTTTGAGGCTTTTGGGGCATCCGGGTAGCGTATCGATCTATTCTGTTGCCTACCAACATGGGGATCGCCGGTTCAAATCCCCGTGCTACCTCCAACTTGGTCGGGCGTCCCTACAGACACAATTGGCTGTGTCTGCGGGTGGGAAGTCGGATGTGGGTATGTGTCCTGGTGGCTGCACTAGCGCCTCCTCTGGTCGGTCGGGGCACCTGTTCGGAGGGGGAACTGGGGGGGAATAGCATGATCCTCCCACACGCTATGTCCCCCTGGTGAAACTCCTCACTGTCAGGTGAAATGAAACGGCTGGCGACTCCACATGTATCTGAGGAGGCATGTGGTAGTCTGCAGCTCTCCCTGGATCAGCAGAGGGGATGGAGCAGCGACCGGGACGGCTCAGAAGAGTGGGGTAATTGGCCAAGTACAATTGGGGAGAAAATAAAGGGGACCCCCCGTGTATTAACACAGTTCTGTGTGCAGGAACTGAGTCCAGTTATCCTTGTTACTGAAACGGAATAGACCTCTACAATACCCGGACGCCCCTGAATCCAGCTTTTTAATGTTTGTTTTGTTTGCACTTCATAGTTGCGTCAAAGATTTTTGGGTCTTCCACGGCATCAACACAGACCTGTTCCAGTGTGGCAACGAGCTGAAAAGTAAAATCATCACAGAAATCCCGTGGAAGTTTTCGGCAAAGGTGAACATCCGAGAGAAGAAGTTTGAGGTGGACTTCCCTACTTTCAGTAAAGCGTTTGAAGTCATCTTAGTCAAGTACGTTGAGAAGCTCAGTTATTTATTCACATAAATAGGGCTGATGGAATATTCTAAAAATCTCTGAAATGCCCTCCAGTCCATATTGCTTTCAGATTTATTTTTCTGCTTTTACTATATCATCTTTCGTTGTTTAACAGGTGTAATTTTATCTGTCTTAGTTTTGAAAACTGCCATAAATCAGTAAGATTAATCATATCGTTTTCTTTCCTTCTGTTATTAATATTGTATTCTAAACTTGAAGAATTCTTCTTCCCTTTCCATCCAACAGCTCCAATGTTTATTCAGTGTCCAGGAATATTGAGGTGCCAGATAAGGGCAAGATGACTCCGATGATGCCCAACGCCATGGACGCCAATAACGAGGTTGTTCGAATGGGCCCAACTGTTGTGAAATCTGAGGAATTCCAGGTACATGGAAATTATGACTATCTTAGTCTTCTGATGTAGTATTGAGTCCTAAAATATAGTTTATCCCAAAGAAAAGTGGAGAAGAGAAAAGTCAGTCTTGTGAAATCTTTTTTCCAAAATAAAGTGATTTTTTTTTTTGGGGGGGGGGCATCCGGGTGGCGTGGCAGTCTATTTCATTACGTACCAACATGGGGATCGTCGGTTCGAATGCCCGTGTTACCTCTGGCTTGGTCGAGTGTACCTACAGACACAATCGGCCATGTCTGCGGGTGGGAAGCCGGATGTGGGTGTGTCCTGATCACTGCACTGGCGCCTCCTTTGGTCGGTCGGAGCGTCTGTTCGGGGGGGAGGGGGAACTGGGGGGAATAGCGTGATCCTCCCTCGTGCTACGTCCCCCTGGTGAAACTCCTCACTGTCAGGTGAAAAGAAGCGGCTGGCGACTCCACATGTATCTGAGGAGGCATGTGGTAGTCTGCAGCCCTCCCCGGATCGGCAGTGGAGGTGGAGCAGTGACCGGGACGGCTCGGAAGAGTGGGGTAATTGGCCAAGTATAATTGGGGAGAAAAAGGGAGAAAAAAAAGTTAAAAAATAATAAATAAAAAATAAATTGATTTTTTTTTCTAAATTGATCAAATGCCCTTCTCTTGATAAAGCTAGAAGTGATCTGCCATATTTGGCTTAGCTTTTTCCATATTTCTGCATATTTTACTCATTCTTCCTCAGAAATGTCTACATTTGAAACAGGTGGGATTACCCCCCCCCCATTTGCAAAAATTTTCTATTTGTGTTTTGATATGTAACAAAAAGGAAATTGCTTTGAGAATACTGACGCATAATGACTTTTTACGATGGAAATCTTTTGAGTTTTCAGGTGAATTCCAGTTAATGAACTCAGGAGCTGACGTCTCTGTGCTCTCCTCTAATCCAACAGGGCGTAATGCCAAACATTTGGCACCCGGCCACCAAGCTTTGTGCTGAGAGCAACACTTATGGTGTTGGTCTCTGTTTGGATTCTGAGTTGAAGAGAATGTATTACCTCGATGAATATCCGCTCTACTACTTCCTGGGTTACACCCACATGGCATGCACAATCGTCCCAGGTATTTAAAAAAATTATTTTACATTGTAGAAACGGTTAAATCATTTGATGCATTAGTCATGTGCTGGAAATGTACGGTGATGTGCAGCTGTGCTTGACATAAATTCAGCCCAGTGAACAGCAGGGCAACGCCTTTTAATGAAAAGCTGCAAATGTGGACTGACAAATGAGTGAGGGGGCACTTACAGCACACTTGTTGACATTAGCAGATGGTTTACAAAATTAATTACCATCTTATTTATAGGGTTTGCTATGTTGTATCTAGTGTCTTCTTACCTTTTTTTATCTAAACTTAACCTCTCTCAAATCACACTTCCCAGAATAGACTGCCCAGACCAAAAGATTTGTCCTGGGTGTAGCGTAGCGGTCTATTCCGTTGCCTACCAACACGGGGATCGCCGGTTCGAATCCCCGTGTTACCTCCGGCTTGTCTGCAGAGGTAACACTGCACTAGCGCCTCCTCTGGTCGGTTGGGGCTCCTGTTCGGGGAGGGAGAACTGGGGGGAATAGCATGATCCTCCCGCGCGCTACGTCCCTCTGGTGAAACTCCTCACTGTCAGGTGAAAAGAAGCGGCTGGCGACTCCACATGTATCGGAGGAGGCATTTGGTAGTCTGCAGCCCTCCCGGATCAGCAAAGGGAGTGGAGCAGTGACTGGGATGGCTCAGAGGAGTAAGGTAATTGGCCGGGTACAATTGGGAAGAAAAGGGCCCCCCAAAAAAAAATATTTGTCCTAAACCATTTAGGACTTTGTGACTAACTTTACCCTTCATGATTGTAATGCTTATTATAAAATTAGACAATTACTGATATTTTTAAGTGTCTGCTAATGTTCACAAGTGTATTGTATTAGCCTGTCTCCATAGATCGTCACCTTGTCAGGGTGGAGAAGCTTGCATGGTCCTGAGATCCCGAGAGCAATGCCATCTGGAGCTATGCTCTCAGGATAGAGTCCTAGGTAGGGTCACCCATGGTGGTAGGTAGGGTCACCCATGGTGGTAAGGTCAAGGGGGAGGTTCCTAACAAAGAGAAATCCAACCAAGACCTCAATGGTGGAACAGGCGGAGGATGATGGCTGACTTTAGGGAAGCATCACAATGGCTGGGAAGGCAGATGAAGGCTGTAGCAGAAATGGGCCCCCAGTCGTTTTGGATTCCATGCCACTGGATCCTGACCTAGATCTGTTAAGGACTGTGTGGTGGCTGTTTGTGCACCAGTCTCCCCACATTACACAAAGTCACACACAAGTGTCCTCCAGAGGACAGTCATACTCGCTTCGAGGGACTGCCGATGATTAGCTTAAAAGTGCCATATTACTCAAATACCATTCACTATTTACAGCTACTCGTTTAAAAGCATTACCAGTAGATGAACGCAAACATACTTAAGAAAATTATCTGTCCTCATTTAAAATGTTGCATGAGATATGTGTCACTCGTCTTCACACCCCCTAAACACACATACACACACGCATACACACCATCGGCGACCATTTGAGGTCAAGTATGACTGTCCTGAGGACGCCTGCACAAGACAGCTTTTTACGTGGAGAGGCTGATGCACCTGCAGCCACCACATGGTCCCTGGCAGGGGGTGGCCAGAGTCCAATGGCATGGAGAACCAAGACAATTGGGGACCACCCTCTGTTGCAGCCTTCATCAACCTTCACTGCCATTGTGACTTGGAGACATCAGTTCCGCCGTTGAGGTCTTTGTTGGATCACGCTTCGTCTGGAACCTCCCCCCTTGGGTGACCCTACCAGGAGCCAAGCTCCGGACGGCATAGCTCTTGGGATCATTGGTACATGCAAGCTTCTCCACCACAACAAGCTGGAGATCCAGGAGAAGACAGACACACACACGCACACACACACACACACACACACACACACACACACTCCCTCTCTCTGTCTCTCTCTCTCTTAACTGTGTATAATTAACTGTTTGTACGTTTGTACTTGTTTTGATTTTAACTTGTTCTCTAATGTGATGTTCAAATTGTGCATTTCAAGTCATGACTGATTGATTGGTGGATCTTTTCACCGACTTAGCCCACCTGCTTTCATCTTCAGTCCACACAATCAGAGCAGTTGTTTTTAACTACACTGTTGTTTTCTTTTGACTGACGGAGATCATCGTGTCACCAACGAGACGCCTATCTCTATCATCTATTTTAAAACCTACCTCGTCCTCTTAACACATTAATCCACATAATCAAACCAACTCTTTCAGAACTCGTGTGTTTTTTCCTCTGTTCATGTTTAACATGTCACGTATGAGAAAGATGTACTATCTTTCAGCAGTAACCTTCATCTTCCTCTTCTGACAACAGTCCCCACAGTCAAACCAGTTGACAAAATCCACTTTGAGTTCAGCACTGGACCAAGCAGACATCCAGCAAGTGTTCTCCAACTGATTCAGACACTGAGGAACCTTTCCAAGGTATTTGGCTCCGATTGTCTGGGGATTTTCCCCAAGACACCTGTTCAGTTCCATTCTGTCGTCCCTCCGTTCAGCTTTTGCTAATTGTTAAAGTCTGGGTGCTTTTCAGGAAGCCACCAGCCAGTCCTCCGACTCGAACTCCAGCAGTGCCAGAAGGGCCCATCACAGCCACCGTGACACCTCCATAACGGAGGTATATGTTGAAGTACTACCAACAGCTGGTTTCACTGAGTAGCCCCCCACTCTCTCAGGTTAAAGGCGTTTTAGTACGTGAAATTATCTCGCATCACGATTGGTTGGTTTTTGATACCATATGGTTGGGTGAGACAATGTTTGGAGCTATATTTACTATCAACTGTTTGGTGATTTTTCGGCAAATGTTGGAAAGATAAAAACAAAAACAAAAAACAAAACTGAAATGAGCATAAATCCATGGGCAGCATGGTGGCGCAGTGGTTAGCGCGGTCCCCTCACAGCAAGAAGGTCCTGGGTTCGAGCCCTGGGGTAGTCCAACCTTGGGGGTCGTGCCTGGTTGTCCTCTGTGTGGAGTTTGCATGTTCTCCCCATGTCTGCATGGGTTTCCTCCGGGTGCTCCAGTTTCCTCCCACAGTCCAAAGATATGTAGATCAGAAGAATCGGCCGTACTACCTTGTCCCTAGGTGTGAATATGTGTGTGTGTGTGTGTGTGTGTGTGTGTGGTGGAGCCCTGTGATGGTCTGACGGCCTGTCCAGGGTGTCTCCCCGCCTGCTGCCCAATGACTACTGGGATAGGGTCCAGCATCCCCGCTACCCTGAGAGCAGGATAAGTGGTTTGGATAACGGATAGATTGGAGCATAAATCCCCTTTTCATTGGTTGATTTTCAAATGAATAAACAACTTCCCTGTTCAGCATTACATCATCAAAGACTTTCAAGAAAAAAAAAATAAAGAAGGTTCAAACGGTCAGCAGAAAAAAAATCCAAAAGTCATGTTTCAGTCCGTTATTATCACATAATCTCTACATTGATCCAACTTTTCCACATGAAGCATACATAAAAGATTGTGCTGAAGGTAGAGTTTTTTCCTCAATATTCTGGTATTTGTCTCTACAGCTTTTCGTACTTTTTTGCAGAACAATTTTTTTTGGTGGGAATGTAGTCATGTCTAGAAAACCACTGGTACAAGCAAATCATCAGATTTGTAATCCACTCTGCAGGACCAGGACTCCACACCAGAAGTTGTGTTCAGTATGGAAGCTCTGGCCATCAGCGGCAACTTGAAACCCGGAGGTTATGATGCCACTGTGTACTACACTCCCGAGATGAACATGGCGAATGTCCAGCTGATCGTGTCCCAGGTCGCAGAAGATGCCAACTGGAAGATGTGCATGGATGCCACTGTTGATAAGGTCCACACTGAGGCCAAGGTAGATGTACAGTTTAAAAGAAAGACAGCAGGGCGTCTGGGTAGTGTAACAGTCTATTCTGTTGCCTACCAACACGGGGATCGCTGGTTCGAATCCCCGTGTTACCTCCGGCTTGGTCAGGCGTCCCTACAGACACAATTGGCCGTGTCTGCGGGTGGGAAACCGGGTGTGGGTATGTGTCCTGGTCACTGCACTAGCACCTCCTCTGGTCGGTCGGGATGCCTATTTGGGGGGGAGGGGGAACTGGGGGGAATAGCGTGATCCTCCCACGCGCTACGTCCCCCTGGTTAAACTCCTCACTCAGGTGAAAAGAAGCAGCTGGCGACTCCACATGTATCGGAGGAGGCATGTGGTAGTCTGCAACCCTCCCCGGATCGACAGAGGGGGTGGAGCAGTGACCGGGACGGCTTGGAAGAGTGGGATAATTGGCCAAGTACAGTTGGGGAGAAAAAGGGGGATAGACCCCCCCCCCCCAAAAAAGAGGACAGCAGCAGTGTTTCCTCATCATGTAGATAGTTGTTAGTGTGGTCGAGTGTGTGTGCACGTGGATTCTTCTCAGCATAAAATGAAACGTTGGTTTAACTTCAAAATCTTGAGTAAATTTTAATTATTTGAGGACATATTAATAAATCAAGTTGCTTAGATTTTACTTAACACAGTTGTATAGAATCACTTGACATTAGGTTTTTACATAAATCCAACATTTCATTTATTTCAGTGTATTCAGGCACTGCTGTTTGAATATGTAATAGTATTTGAATGTAGATGACCTCTCATTATCTATTACCTCTGTATGGGCCAGGCCCACATGAGGTGGGGGGCCGAATGTCAGCCCTATGAGATGTCCTTCAAGGCTTCCACCAGACACCCGCCTGGCTCCAAACCAACCCTGAAGGCCAAAGTGCAGTGGACCAAGATCCCAGAATACATGGCAGATATAGGCAGAAGGTGAGCCTGTGGCGGAGGTGGTACAGCTCTGGAGGGAATGTGGTGGAGGGGGAGGAGATGAGGGTGAAGGAGGATGTAAGGAAAGGAGGATTATTAGGTGGAAGACCTCCATTTCAACTCAAGCACTTCACCGTGTTTTACAAAAACTGAGTGGGATGGCAGTATTCTCTCGGTGTGAAGTTTTGACACACGCTCGGGCTTTCTGTCTTCACCAGATTGGAGCGCTACATCCCAGGCATGGCGTTCTTCCTCAGGTTTTACCAGCGACATGACGGGAACCCCAAGCAGGAGGTCTCTACCGCTGTCGTGGCTGCCTCTGCAGACAGCATTGATATGAAAATCAAATTCCCAGAGGTAGGAGAAGAATCTAATTTTGAATTAGAATCTGTTTTATTTGGCGAGTACATTTTCACGTCCCGGGAATGTGAGTAGATGTGTTTCCAGCTGTGACACCAAGACATAACAGAATATGTGAAAAGCATTGCAAGTATGTTTCCAGGTCTGACATATATTGTCTATAAGAATTAAACATTTCTATGCAAACAGATAATGGGGCAAGGGATATGTAAGATCAGTTGGCTTCATGGTTAAAGGCGGTGACTGACATATGTGAAATATTGTCTCTACTGTAGGCGGCACGGTGGTGCAGTGGTTAGCGTGGTCGCCTCACAGCAAGAAGGTCCTGGGTTCGAGCCCCGGGGTTGTCCAACCTTGGGGGTCATCCCGGGTCGTCCTCTGTGTGGGGTTTGCATGTTCTCCCCGTGTCTGCATGGGTTTCCTCTGGGTGCTCCGGTTTCCTCCCACAGTCCAAAGACATGTAGGTCAGGTGACTCGACCATGCTAAATTGTCCCTAGGTGGTCCGGGTAGTGTAGTGGTCTATTATGTTGCCTACCAACATGGGGCTCGCCGGTTCGAATCCCCGTGTTACCTCCGGCTTGGTCGGGCATCCCTACGGACACAATTGGCCATGTCTGTGAGTGGGAAGCTGGATGTGGGTATGTGTCCTGATCACTGCATTAGCACCTCCTCTGGTCAGTCAGGGTGCCTGTTCGAGGGGGAGGGGGAACTGGGGGGAATAGTGTGATCCTCCCACGCACTATGACCCCTGGCAAAACTCCTCACTGTCAGGTAAAAAGGAGCGGCTTGTATCCACATGTATCATGTATTGGAAGAGGCATGTGGTAGTCTGCAGCCCTCCGCGGATCGGCAGAGGGGGTGGAGCAGCAACCGGTACGGCTCAGAAGAGTGGGGTAATTGACCAGATACAATCAGGGAGAAAAATAAAGAATAAATAAATAAATTGTCCCTATGTCTGTGTTTGTGTGTGTGTGTGTGTGTGTGTGTGTGTGTTGGCCCTGTGATGGCCTGGCGGTCTGTCCAGGGTGTCTCCCCGCCTGCCGCCCAGTGACTGCTGGGATAGGCTCCAGCATCCCTGCGACCCTGAGCAGGATAAGCGGGTCGGATAATGGATGGATGGATGTCTCTGCTATATAGGATTCACAATGAGAATATCCACCATCTGTACTCTGAAATAACACTATATACTTTTAGTTTGAAATATTGTTGTGTGTGTGTGTGTGTGTGTGTGTGTGTGTGTGTGCGTGCGTGTGCATGCGTCCATGCGTGTGGTCATCAGTATACGGTGTACCGCCAAGGTATTCCTGTTCCAGTCCCAATCCCCTGTTACGAGGACGTTGAGCCGTATGAGAGAAACACAACACTACACACCAACGCTCATGCATAAAGCCAGGTGAGCTACACCAGCCACTTTAAATGACCTGCATGTTTGTGTGTGTGTGTGAGAGAGAGAGAGAGATTTCTTATTGAATTTTTAATTTTCCTTTCCCTCTTTTTTTTTTTAAAGAATATTTATCTTGTGTTTCAGAAAGACAACATAAGCCAGATGGGAGCAAGGTGTACCGTTTCCGTGACAATAACACAGCGACTGAAGCCTCCCTGCGGCGTCGACCACAGAGATAAGCATCAAAGATGTATCAGTAATCTGTGGGGTAGCCGCGGTTTGGAAATAATCTGTAAACGTCCTGATTTATTTCTTTGTTAGCTTGTAAATATTTCAACACACCCTCCTTTTGGAGAAGTATATTCCAGATTCATTTTCGTGTCCCAAAATACTGTATTTAAATAGTCCTGCATCTTCCAGCAAAAATGTTTTTTTTTTGGCAAGTTTTGCTTCGTCACCTTGAAGCGAACGTCATCAGGATCCATTTCGTGCTCATCCATAACTTTTGTGAAATGCCACAGATGCCAGGATTAAAATGCAGAGCAGCATTGGCCGTTTTCTTTCTGCCTCTCCTCTCCATGTGATACTGCTGTGTGATGCATGCTACGCTGTACACATGTATGTAGCATGCATATTTACATTTGCACATACAACGTAGCCTGTCGGCAAACCAGTAAGTGCATTTTCACATTCATGGATTGTCCAGCAGTGATGTCGGGGTCAGGTGTAATTTTGGGGGTGTTTCAGAAACACACAGCAGACTGGTCAGTATTATGGCTGCTAACGGAGTGTCGTCTCGACAACATCTGACTTGAGATGATGCTGAAAATCAGGATTGTTTTCCTTTGAGGTATGCAAAAGTCGGCATTACTGATTAAACCTCTTGAAATCATCATTATAGCACGACCTTAAAGTAGAATCATGGCATTTTCTCTGAATAAAGAAACGTGTAAATATTGTGACAACGCTGCGAGAGTCACGCAGCATGGGGTGTGTGCTGGGGAGCAGCAGATGAGGGTTTGCTGCATCTTCCGTGCAGCATCGAGCAGCAGGGTAGGAAATTAACTGGCACCACAATCCAAAATGTCTGATAAGTTTGTGTGGTTAACAGACCCGTCCTCTTAAAGTCCTATTTTGCTCTAAAAATCATGTGGTCGATAACAGCGGACGTGGGTGGAGAATCTCAGAATGGTTTGGTCTGTTTGTGAAATACAGTTCATCCTGTTCAGAGGGTGCTCGCTGAAGCATACTGATGTTTACTAAGGTCTGCATGACCTGCTTTGTTTGTGCAACCAATCCAGATGGACTATTGGCCGACCTGTCAACAGCACACACGGTGTCACCGTGCCATTTAAATCCACTGTTTTCACCCCACACAGCACCGCCTCCCGTCTCGTGTGGACTGACCGGTGTCATTTTGTCATCAAAAGTGTGACAAGTCTGGACGACCGTGCCTGCATGTTAAAGTAATTGGTGTGAAGCCATTTGTAGGGCTCTGAATGTACCAGGATTACAAATAATGACAGTAAATTAATGAAAGGCACTCACTTACCGGGATAGGCTAAATCGCACAACTCTTAGTCAACAGCAAATGGGTTGTGTCACCAGCTTAAGCTAATGACAGCATTCTAACTAGAGACCAGCGTCTCAGCTACCACTGGCTGCTCGTCCCCTGCTTGCACCGATTCCCCCAGATGGTGTGCAACTGCACAGAGAAGAAATCGTCATCAAAGGCTGATCGGGATGAGCACAATTACCACAGAACCATTATGTCCCATTTACATCTCCCATATCTTGCAGCCTTTCAAGTGCCAATTGACCAGCTGATTGCAAATCTGTTGTGAGCGTACCCCGAGGCCCGATATCGCCTCAAGTAGCACCAAGCACCAAGGACGGTCACCTTGTGGCGACTTGACATCGCCAGGTGAAACCAGCTATGAAGGAAAAAACATTAGCAAATGAACAATCACCTTATGTGGAGGAGGAACAACGGTCCCTCCTCTCTCCGTCATTCCCACTCGCTCTCCGATTGTGACATGCCTCATTAGGGACACCATACCAGTCGGCCCTAAAAGCCATTTGATGATGGGTGATAATAACGGCACGGCTGCAGAAATCTCTGAGCAATTGTAGCTATTACAGTAGTCCATATCTGCTCCAGAAAGAACTGTCTCGTTTCGAGTCTCTGTGTTTATTTCATGGCAGTGACAAAAGGTCATTCTGTCTGCACAAGCAATCACGTGAGAAGACCCCCTAATATCTGACACCAGTAATATAAAGCATCCTGTTCTCAGAGTAAAACGTAAAAGCTATGAATACAGTGGTTTCTAAAGGAATGGAAGGTCACCATGGACACAAATAAGGTCAAACAAGCCACAGCATTGTTTTGGGGTGTGCGTGCATGCGCGCGTGCGTGTGTGTGTGTGTGTGTGTGTGTGTGTGAGCACTAGAGGACAGTGTTTACCAAACTTCCAGATGTGTGTGTGTCTGTGCAGTGCTGGAGACCCGGGGTGGGGATGTTGACATGTAGAACAGAATCAACACGAGCTGGCAGGGTGACGCTTTGGGGAGGGGATAAATCTCTGGGCTGCAGTGATGGATCACACAAGTCCAAAATGAAAACTAAAAAACAAAACAAAAACAAAAAAAGGAAAAAATCAGAAGCTCTGAAGGGGAGGAATGCCTCCATCCTTCCCGGAGATGATAAACCAGCTTGACACTGGAATGCAGAATAACAACAAGATTTTAAACCGTTTAATTTAATCGCTCTGCAGAATTCCTCCAATTGCTTTTGACGTGTTTTGCAGCATTGTTGGCTCAGCAGTGAAGATGTCCATTAACTCAGCTAACAGCAGTGCAGTATGCGAGGCATGGTAGCTATCCTGTCTGAAATATTTTTATATAGTTACAGTTTCAAGTTTAAAATGTGCTGTTGTTTAGGAGATGGGCACATTAGTGAACACGAGTCCTTGCGGACACACGTGTCATGTCCTGGATGGTGGACATCAGCCACTAGCAAGAGGTGGACTGAGGTGGGGGGGGGGGGGTCTGCTGCTGCGGTGGTGCTCAGTCAGGGCATCAGGTCATTCAAGCGTCCCATCGGGGAAGTTTCAGACCGGGAACAACAGGTGAATGTAATGAAGTACCTGGTAGAACAGATAACCAGCAGCCCTGGTGGTAAAACTGTGTTTTATTCTGAATACACAACATCTATTGTCCATCCTGGGAGAGAGATCCCTCCTGTGTTGCTCTCCCTGAGGTTTCCTCCTATTTTTTCTCCCTGTTAAAGGTTTTTTTAAGGAGTTGTTCCTTATCCGATGTGAGGGTTTAGGGACAGGATATTGCCAATATCGCAAATTATAAATTTTTATTTAAATTTATTTACTTAATTTTATTTGTTTTAATTTTCATTTATTTTTTTATTTAATTTTATTTATTTTTTATGTACTTTATTTTATTTAAAAATTAGTTGTATAGCCCGATATCACATATTCATATCATTTTATATCATATCACATCATATCCATTATCCAAGCCGCTTATCCTGCTCTCAGGGTCGTGGGGATGCTGAAGCCTATCCCAGCAGTCACTGGGTGGCAGGCGGGGAGACACCCTGGACAGGTCGCCAGTCCATCACAGTGCATCATATCATATCATATATATATATATATATATATATATATATATATATATATATATAATTTATATAGCCCAATGTCATATCAAGTACATGAAATGAAATGAAATGACAAAGTGTTCCTGTTGCTGATATTGGGCTATACAAATAAAATTGACTTCAATTGGTACCTGAGGACCTAATTGAGAACCACAAGTGTGCTGTATAACACTAACACACATGATCTAATGGTGCTATCAGAGGTGAGCGTCTAAATTGTCTTCACATTGTCATTTCGCAGACGCTTCTCCCCAACGTGACTTATGAGAGTCAGCAATTACCATGTCACATGTCACCCCGCAGGCGTCTCCCAGCCCTGAATGGTAATCACATCACAGCCAATATGCCCGTCAAGTGCAATTCATGCAAGTGTGCAATCTGTAGATCGATCAGCATTAGTGATGCGAGTAATAGGATATTGGAATGACAAATTAGCAGGACAATGCCACAAATCCCTGTCAAAGACGTAAAATAACCAAGAGTGCGTGTCGTGTCAAGTGCAAACAGTGTAAAGTGTGCTACAGATGGGTCATCAACAGATGCAAGGATACTAATTACAATTCAGATGGATGATGCCACAAATCAATATAAGAGCTATGCTTAGAGACAGTGTATGCATTAAGGCTGGCCTGCTAAAGGAACATCTTTTAGGGCTATCCGGAATGAAGTGCGCCAGTCTGCAGCTGTGATACAAGCCAGGAAGGAGTTCATGCGACCATTTTTGGGTCGACTGAGAGAAAAGTGTGGACCTGGAGCTCGGCCATTTGGAAGAGGCACTTGCAGAGATGGAACAAAGAAAGCAAATGTTACGCCACTGGAAGAGGGGAAAAATAAATCAATGACTAAACCAAACACAATTATTCTTCCCCGAGACAAAAACGTGTATTGAGGGAGGGGGACAACGTGCATCTTCAGGAACAACTCTGCAGGGCCAATAATCAATCACGCATACCTTAGATTAGACAAAACTAGCAGGTAGCAGAAACGGATGCAACTGGAGCTGAATACAATAGAAAACGCCCAATATGCATTTTTCAGCAAATCTTTTTTCTGCCAATCACACAAACAGGACTGTACATAAAACTACACAGGCGTGTGGATATCAGCAGGAGAGGTGCAGTATGGGACATGTGATGCAAATAGCAGTGTCATCGAGGCTGACCGGAATAAGACCACCCTTACAAAAAAGTAGATTATTCAATTGTGCTATTAGTATACTTATTTTAAACTAAAAATCAGCGAATATACTTTCAGTTTACTTTTTAAGTACTTGTCAGAGATCTACTAAACAAAATTATTCTTAAAAAATACTTACAAGTATACTGCTAGTACATATACTTGAACGTTACTTGAACTTGAACTTTACGTTTACTTAATAAAATAAACTTCAATTATACTATTTTTTGTTTGTTGTTTTGTTTGTTTGTTTGTTTGTTTGTTTGTTTGTTTTTGCAGGGGCAGTAAATTCTGGTTGTCCAGACAGACCCAAAACTCTCGACTCTCTCTTTCATTGCTGACATTTCTCCGTCTGATTTCCAAAGGCATCACCTGCCAATCACTTCTGCCGCTTCCGGTATGAGAAGCTGGCGGCGCGAATTCACGTTTGCTGCGGCCTCACCCAGCACCGGTGTGGGAAGATGGTGTGAACTTGCGTTTGCGGCGGCCTCGCCCAGTGCCGTCCATGCGGGGTGTTTGCCCACGTCTGCGTGTAGTTTTGTTTTGTCCTGGTTTGACTGGGAGAGCTTGGTTTGCTGCGTCCTTTGGGCCCAGGGACCACGGCCCTGACCGGAGCTGCGCCCGAGGAGGTAACGCCAGGGGTGGTCTGACGGGACGCGGAAGCGGAGCAGGCTAAGCTAACTGCTAGCCCATGCAGACCGGCGGTTCCGATAACGCCGAGGGTGGTGTGGCGACGGCCTCGCCTAGCGTTGGCTGTGTTTCTGGTGTCGTCGTGTGGGGTGCGGGGAGGTGTGTTGAAGGTGTCTGCCTGGGAGAGCTGGCGTTGAATCGGCTGGGGTAGCCCGGTCTGCCGCGTCCGGTGGACCCAAGGACCACGGCCCTGCGCCCGAAGAGGAAACACCGAGGGCGGTCTGACGGGACGCGGAAGCGGGGCAGGCTAAGCTAACTGCTAGCCCATGGAGACCGGCGGTGGCGACAGTCCTGCTGGCTGGCGTTCGTTCTTTGGAATTTTGTGGACTGTGTTGCACTGAATGCAGTGTGTGTTGTTAACTGTTTGTGTGTGTATGTGTTGTTTTTTTTTTTGTATGTTTTTGGTGGCGTCGTTTTTGGGAATTTTGGCTGTGTCTTTCTGTCTTTCGTGTCGCACTGCTGTGGGCTGGGGGAAATGTCCTTTCCTTTGTGTACGCAAGTACACGAAAGACAGGGCAATAAAACGGTTCCTGGGTCCTGATTTCCAAGCTCGTGGTCAGTGCTTTAGTCCCGCTACCGTTTGTGTGACGGTTGTCCCTCTTTGTATGCTCTCCAGATGATCTGTTTCACAGGCCAACCACTCCAACACATCTGCCGCCCATTCCAGGAGTCCCACCAACTCAAAACAGAGGCTTCACGGACGGCGCCGGGTTGTTCATGGGTCAGTGGCGTCATCACTGAATTCGGTTTACCAAACATCCAAGCTGTGTTTGCAGTTCCACGTGTGTGTGCCGTGTGCCTCCGCGAGGATAACAGACACACGTTTAGAGATCTGTTCTCGTTTGGCATAAGCTGGATAAACACTGGCTTGTCGGCAGCAAAGCCACGAGCATCTTGCTCTCCAAACACAATATTTCAGTGATTACACAGCAGGCAGAACACATCACAGCTCTGGATATCCATCCCTCTGTTTGACACACGTATTGCGTTTTTTGTCATTCTTGACTGCTCAGTCATGATAATAGTTTCGCGGAACAGCTCGATTCAATTAAAATTTTCCATGTGATAAATAAAGCCTTTCTGCCAGTTTTGGTTTCATTAAAATTGGGCTGGCGAGTCGTTAAACGAGAAGGCCAGCAGGGGGCAGTGTTGAGCCAGCCTGAAGTACATGGACCTGTTGTGGCGGAGCCTTCTATTTTTACTTGTGGTGAAACGTTAATGTGGTAATGTGTAGATCAGCGTTATTCTCTGGTCTCCCCGTTTGACCCAGATATTCACATCAGGAGGGGTGTCATTCCAGGGAATAAAGTAAAATGTGCATCAATCCACCAGGCGATCACCGTGTATCGGTCCCCTGGTGCGCGTCACAGCTGATGGATATACTGTATGTATGTAGGACAGTTTCCACCCTGTGTACTTCCACACAGTGCACATCACAGCTTTCTATACATGGCACATGCAGCAGAACCTCTGCAGGCAAGACAAAGCCCACAAATATAACACATCCATCTGCATGTGTTTTGAAATAACAAAAGGAGTATAATCTTTAAATTTGTTGTTCCCTATTTAATCACGCCAACTTTTATTCAAAAGACTTTTCACTCTGCTGTCACCCGGAGAGCAACCTCTTCTACTTTTGTTCTCCAGCTCTTAATCTGCTGCTGATTGATTATGGGCTGCGTATGTCCTAATTTACTCCATTTTATTTTGATTCATGTCGTTCTATTTATCATTCTTTTATATCCTCTTCACTATTCTACGAGGTTTGAATTTATTCACTCTGTTTTCTTCTTTCTGTTTGTGTACTTCCATCTAAACTGCATTGTATTGCATTCTAATTTATGCAACGTGCTGTATAAATATGATTTGACTGATTGATCGATCGGTGGCATTGTTGTTTTGCCTGCAGACCCTGGATGATGGAGCTAGGAGGGGCTGTTACTGCGAGAAGAGCAGTGTGGGATGGAGTGCTCTGGCCGTTCACCAGGCAGGCAGTGTATGGCTTCTCGTCATGTGGAGTCCTATGCACCTCCTGTTTATCTCTTGCAAAGGGGAGGTGGCGTGTGCAGCACTGTTCCCATGGCAACCTCCCGAGTTCAAGGTTCCAGGCGATAAAAGGGGATCGGAGTCTCCACTGATGTCATGAGCTTTTGCATCACATGGAAGTGCACACACACGTACTGTAAGGAGCGCACACACACACACACACACACACACACGTGCACACATACTGAAAGCAAAAGCATCGATGCACAGATGTACATACACGTGCACACACACACACACACACACACACACACACACACACACACACAACTCACACAAACGAGCACAAAAACCAACACAAAAAGACACACAAACACACATACTGGGAGTGTACCGCAACATGATTAACTGTATTTGTATGTGTTTTGGTGCACAAAATATCTCTATTGTATTTGTGTCCGTATTCAGATCGGAACTAGAAGTGGGTGTGGTCCGAACCAGAAGAAGCTGAAAAACTTTTTTTTTGATGGTTACATTTTCTATGAATTATTGCACCCTCATCTTATTTACTTTTTCACAAAATGTAATAACAAATAACATAATTTCACTATGTACATGGCAACTTCTTTAATGATAAATTATGAACTTGTAGCATTTGACAATGATGCCCCCCCCCCCCAAACCAACACGTTTGGGGGATATTAAACGCTGAAATTAGGGACGAAGTAAAAAAAAAGAAGTAAATTATTACTGTTATTAGATTGTATTATACATCTGTTCACAGGCATTTTCTTTTATACAATAAAGATAGACAGAAAAGAACAGCTTCCCCAAAAACACACAATCGCCATAGGCACGCAAGTTTGAGGTGCTAAGCTTGGTTTTAACCAGGAAGGGAAATATGCATTGTTGTCAGTAAATCTAGTCATAAAACAAAATTCTTTCAGGGAATCCTTGTTACAATCATACTGACATAAAAAAGCAGTTGTGTATTTATATGTTTACTTACTTGGGGCCAAAAGAAGAGTCTGAGTGTAGAAAGGCCGGTCAAGATAGAGGCCTACAGTAATCTGAAAAAAGTGTTCGCCCCTTCCGGATTTCATCTATTTTTGCATACAGTGAATATAAAAGTCTTCACACCCCTACAATGGCAGGTTTTTGCGATGTGAAAAAAAAAAAAAACCAAGATAAATTATATCAGATCTTTTTCCACCTTTAGAACGACCGGGATTTCGCTCCTACCTAAAACGACCATGGGCAGTCAAATTGGCGGCCGCGTTTCAAACTCTATATTCTGTCAAGATAAATACCCAGTTGAGATATGAATGCATTGCATATGTTAGTATGTCTGTTAGGAAACGACTGACACCAAAATTAACATTTTAACAACTATAATACTATTTTTAAACAATTTAAACTTCAGAGAGACATGGTCGAACTTGAATAGCAAAATTGAAAAAGTGAAAATATTACCTGAAAAACAAAACGGAAAACACGTATTGCAAATCTAACAACCGTAACAAGGCCTATAAAACATGAAACGTAAAAAAAGAACTGAAAATAAATATTGAAACAGTCCCAAACAACGACCGGAACTTAAAAACTACTAGAACAACATGGGTTAAACTCTATATTCTGTCAAGATAAATACCCAATTGAGATATTAATGCATTACAGATGTTAGTATGTGTCTCTTAGGAAACTAACTGACACCAAAATTAACATTTCAACAACTTTTTATACTGTTTTTCAAACAATTTAAAATGGTCGCGTTTCATAGGCCTTGTTACGTTTGTCCATCCATCCATCTATTATCAGAACCGCTTATCCTGCTCTCAGGGTCACGCGGATGCCGGTGCCTATTTCCAGCAGTCATTGGGCGGCAGGTGGGGAGACACGCTGGACAGGCCGCCAGGCCATCCGACACACACACATCCAGGCCGACACACACACACACACATTCACACCTAGGGACAATTTGAACATGCAAACCACACAGAGGATGACCCGGGACGACCCCCAAGGTTGGACTACCCCTTGGCTCGAACCCAGAACCTTCTTGCTGTGAGGCGACCGCGCTAACCACTGCGTCACCGTGCCGCCTTGTTATGTTTGTTAGATTAGCAATATGTGTTTCCCATTTTGTTTTTCAGGTAATATTTTCACTTTTTCAATTTTGCTATTCAAGCTCAACCATGTGTCTCTGAAGTTATAATTGTTTACAAATAGTATTATGGTTCTCAAAATGTTAATTTTGGTGTCAGTCGTTTCCTAACAGACATATTAATATGCATAACATATGCATAACATATGTAATGCATTAATATCTCACCTGGGTTTTTATCTTTAGGTAGGTCTTATAACTTATTTTTTGTTTTTGCAATGGTCTAAAACCAATTGTAATGCAAATATATGCAATGTAGGCACACTCAGGGAGTGGCAGGTCTATTTTTTTCCCCACAAACTTATTAAACTTTGAAAATCCATAACGGTCAAAATTACCACCTTCGTCATTATTTCATGTGAAATTACAATGTATAAACATAAAGTGAAAAACAAAACTTGTTAGGAAAAAATAAACAGGCTGGCTAAACTAATATTTTGTTGAAGCATCTTTTGATTTTATTACAGCACTCAGTCTTTTGGGGTAAGAGTCTGTCAGCTTGGTACATCTTGACTTGGCAATATTTTCCCACTCTTCCTTGTTAAACAGTTGTAGATCTGTCAGATTGCAAGAGCATCTCCTGTGCACAGCCCTCTTCAGTTCACCCCACAGATTTTCCATTGGATTCAGGTCTGGACTCTGGCTCCATTCCAAAATGCTGATCTTCTGGTGAAGCCATTCCTTTGTTGATTTGGATGTACACTTTGGGTCATTGTCATGCTGAAGGGTGAAATTCCTCTTCATCTTCAGCTTTCTAGCAGACGCCTGAAGGTTTTGCACCAAAATCGTCTGGTATTTGGAGCTATTCATGATTCTCTCTACCTTGACTAAAGCCCCAGTTCCGGCTTTAGAAAAAAGCCCCAAAGCATGATGCTGCCACCACTATGCTCCACTGTGGGTCTGCTGTTCTTTTAGTGATGTGCTGTGTTGTTATTGTGCCAAAGTTCAGCCTTGGTCTCATCAGATCATAACACATTTTCTACATGGTTTTGTGAGACTGAATGCATCTTTTTTATAAAATTTAGCCAGGTTTAGATGTTGGTTTTTTTTCTTCGTGTGAAAAGGCGTCTGTCTTGCCACCCTACCCCATAGCCCAGACATAGTATGAAGAGTAAGGGAGATTGTTGTCACATGTAAGGAGCAACCGTAGGCCTCTTGGCAGCCTCCCTGACCAGTTTTAGCCTTGGCTTCATCAGTTTTGGAGGGATGTCCTGTGCATAGTGATGTCACTGTTGTGCCATATGTTCTCCACTTGCTGATGACTGTCTTCACTGTGTCCATGGTATATCTGATGCCTTGGAAATTATTTTTTACCCCTCTCCTGATCGATACCTTTCAACAATGAGATCACATTCATGCTTTGTAAGCTCTTTGTGGACCATGGCTTTTGCAGTTGGATGCAACCAAGGAGATGTCAGGAAAATCCTACAGGAATAGCTGAACTTTATTTGGGGTAATCACAGTCACTTTAATGGCAGGTGTATGCTAACTACTATTTAACGTGAGTTTGAACGTGACTGATTAATTCTGAACACAGCCACATCCCCAATTGACCTTTCGCAAAGTACCGCCCCAAGAACGGTGCTTGTCCAATCCTACGTTAGCAATGGTTTCTATGTAGGGAGGTCCATCAAGCTTTCAGACAGACGGCAAAATGCTGAAACAGTGTGTCTGTGGGGTCTACAGATTGGATACTAGATATCTGAAAAGTTTGGGGGGGGGTGTAATTTTCTTTCCCTTCCCGAAACCCAGAACGCAAGAAGCGCAATGTCGGCAATAGATTCCTGTCTGCTCCAAGCTAAGCTTGCTACTAGCTATTTTTGATAGCTAATACAGCTAACGCATTATTACTATTACTTTTACCCACACAATGATTATTACCATTATCAACATATCAACGTATTACTGACTAGCAAAATAACTTTATGAATGTACCTGATGAACATAACCAGCTTAGTCTGTGGCCAGAGATACCTAATTTAATGATAGCTAATGATAGCTGGCCCACTAACATAACTTTGTTATGCTAGTCACAGGTTAGCCAGGTTCCACCTTTCATTTCAGAGCATAAAGACCCGCGGGGAGGGTCGGCTGGGATGGTCTCTGGCCAGTCTGACCTCCCCATATCCGGCCTATTTTAAACGTTTCTCCCCCTCTGTGAGCTCCAGGTGGGGACCAGCCGTTAGGAAAAGTCATACCGCCTACGGAGGCATCTCGTTTGCCTTATTTTGTTGAAAATACCGGTTCTGGTCCGAAGGTAAAAAAAAAATCATGGGGCGGTTCCCCCGGCCCCGGGGCATGTCCCTGGCCGCCCTGCGACCCCCAGGAGCCCATACAGACCCAAGAAAAAGCCTGGATAAAAGAATGCCATGGGGAACCTTGGCCAAAATCAACACTATAATATGATGATGTTGACTGGATTATTAAAAATATACCAATAATAGCTGAAATATTTAACTTACCCTACAGTGCAAGAGTACAATTGGTCCAGAATGTGTTTCAGAATTAGTTGATGAGGTTTCTCATTCTTTGATTGCGACCGGTAAGCTTTACCCTCAATTACAGTCGCACCCGGCAGGCCGGAGTCCACGCAAGTCAGTTTTACTTTTAATATTCTGAATGTATCCTGCCACCGCATTCTGTAGCAAAGCATCCCCACATCATCACACATCCACCACCATGTTTTGTTTTGTTTTTATCCCCCCCCCTTTTTTTTTTGTTCTCCCCAATTGTACCCAGCCAATTACCCCACTCTTCCGGACTGTCCCGGTTGTTGCTCCATGCCCTCTGCCGATCCGAGGAGAGCTGCAGACCACCACATGCCTGCTCCGATACATGTGGAGTCGCCAGCCGCTTCTTTTCACCTGACAGTGAGGAGTTTCACCGGGGGGATGTAGCGCGTGGGAGGATCACGCTATTCCCCCCAGTTCCCCCTCCCCCCTGAACAGGCGCCTTGAGCGACCAGAGGAGGTGCTAGTGCAGCGACCAGGACACATACCCACATCCGGCTTCCCACGCGCAGACAAGGCCAATTGTGTCTGTAGGGATGCCCAACCAAGCCGGAGGTGACACGGGGATTCGATCCACCGATCCCCGTGTTGGTAGGCAACGGAATAGACCACCACACTACCCAAACGCCCCACCGCCATGGTTGATTGTTGGTATGATGTTCTTATTGTGAAATGCTGTGTTTGCTTTACGCCAGACATAAAGGGACCAGTGTCTTCCAAAAAGTGCCACTTTTGACTCTGTCCACAGAATATTACCCCAGAAGTCTTGGGGGTCATCAGTGGGATTTTTTTTATAATCTGAGACGAGCAATAATGTTTCCCTTAGTTAGCAGTGGTTTGTGCCTTGCAACACTCCCACGAATTCCATTTAAGCCTGGTCTCTTTCTTATTGTTGAGTCATGAACCTTAAGATGTTTTCTTGTTTTTTGTTGTTGTTTTTTTTGTTACTTCCTGGATGAGTCATCGCTGTGTCCTTGGAGGAATTCTGTAGACTGCCCACTCCTGGGAAGATTCCCCACTGTTCCAAGCTTTCTCCATTTGGAGACAATGGCTCTCACTGTGGTTCTCTGGAGTCCCAGAGCCATAGTAATAGCTTTGTAACACTTTCCACACTGATATATCTCAACAACTTTTTTTTCCCCTCATCTCATCTGGAATTTCTTTTAATGGCAGCATAGTGTGCTGCTGGTTGAGCCCTTGTAGCCTACGTCACATGGATGCTGAGGTTCTTTAAGAGTCAAGTTTAGATTCAAAAGGCTGGCAGTAATCACGCCTCGGTGTGTCTGCTCTAATTGAATCCAGTAATCAATTAATTTCGTTTAATTGGGTGATTGGGTAACTAAGGGGGGCAGATACTTTTCCACACAGGGTCACTTGGCATTGAATAACCCTTTTCCTTAAATAAAATTATCATTTAAAAACAGAATTTTGAAAAAAAAATCTGGTTCTCTTCATCTTATATTACATTTTGTATGAAGACCTGAAACAATTAAGTGTGACAAATATGCAAAATAGAAGAAATCAGGAAGGGGACAAATACTTTTTCATGGCACTGTGTACTTTGCAGTTGGCAGACTTTGTGAATTTGGGTCCAGTTTGTGTAGAACTATGTTCATGTTTCCCCCAGTATTTTTAATAGCAATGCATCGGATCAAAACTTACAGATGGATCTGCACATTAAAAGACAAACGAGCAAAAAAATAAAAAAAATAATTTGGCGGGGCGTCTGGGTAGCGTGGTGGTCTATTCCGTTGCCTACCAACACGGAGATTGCCAGATCGAGTCCCTGTGCGGGTGGGAAGCTGGATGTAGGTATGTGTCCTGGTCTCTGCACTAGCGCCTCTTCTGGTTGGTTGGGACACCTGTTCAGGGGGGAGGGGTAACTGGGGGGAATAGCGTGATCCTCCCATGCGCTACGTCCTCCTGGCGAAACTCCTCACTGTCAGGTGGAAAGAAGCGGCTGGCGATTCCACATGTATCGGAGGAGTCATGTGGTGGTCTGCAGCCCTCCCTGAATCAGCAGAGGGGGTGGAGCAGCGTCTGGGACAGCTTGGAAGAATGGGATAATTGGCCAAGTACAATTGGGGCAAAAAAAGGAGTAAAACATCCAAATAAATAAACAATTTGGATGTCATTCTTATCTTCTTAAGGCTCATTATTCTGTGCATTTCCAAACAGTGCATATGCATTACGTCCCTAACGCACAATGAATGTGGCACAAACACGCACATAGACATGCAAACATGCATGCACACACACACACACACACACACACACACACACACACACACACACACACACACACACACACAGAAAGAAGCTAATATACGTATGTCAACACAGACACACACATGCTGAAACACGTGAGCGTGTGCGTGAGCGTGTGTCCATGCATGTTATATCATATCAGCCAGCTCGCTCCCTTTACCAGTCATAGTGCCAACATTCAAAGTTCAGACTCTCACCTCCACACTCCTACCCTTCCCCCTCTCTTGCTGCCTCTGCACATGCCTTCCCCCTCTCCTTCCTTGCCCAACAGTAGCATCATTTCCACCGGCACCCTGCTGGTCAGCAGTACTGGTGGCAGTCATTGGTAACCCGGGCCTCGACCAATCCGGTATGGAAATCAGATTTATGAGCCGCGTATTTGATTTGGCAAAGATTTTACACTGTATGCCCTCCCTGATGCAACCCTTCCCATTTAGCTGAGCTTGCGACCGGCACTAAGAATACTCTGGCTTGTGCATCCTCAGTGGCTGGGTTCATGTGTTCATGCAAACATTTGAGAACAATGCCTTAACACATGATAAGGTGTGAAGAGTTCAATGCCCATCTCCTATTTTCTTCCTTCAGATAACATCACATTGTTTCCATGACGCTGAATGGTGTTCATACGCTTTGCAGTATGTGACTGTTGCATGCTAACATATATAATGAAGATACACATACGTATGAGCATCAGGCGGGGGAACATGGATGTTCCACATGGTTGTTTGACTGAAGGGGGTTGAGAGTCTGAAATGTTAAAGAACAAGATTCACCCCCCCTTTTTTTTCTCCCCAACTGTCAGTTGTATCCAGCCAATTACCCCACACTTCCGAGCCGTCCCGGTCGCTGCTCCACCCCCTCTGCTGATGCGGGGAGGGCTGCAGACTACCACATGTCTCCTCCGATACATGTGGAGTCACCAGCCGCTTCTTTTCACCTGACAGTGAGGAGTTTCACCAGGTGGACGTGGCGCGTGGGAGGCTAACGCTATTCCCCCCCAGTTCCCCCTCCCCCTCGAGCAGTCACCCCGACTGACCAGAGGAGGCGCTAGTGCAGCAACCAGTAGATATACCCACATCCGGCTTCCCACCCGCAGACACGGCCAGTTGTGTCCGTAGGGACGCCCGACCAAGCCGGGGGTAACACGGGGATTCGAACTGGCGATCCCTGTGTTGGTAGGCAACGGAAAAGACCACCATGCTACCCGGACGCCCCAGGATTCATCCTTTTTGATGAACTCTTGAGCAAGAAGCTGAAGACGCAGCCGCCCTGCAGACCTTACCCATTGTAAATGAATATAGCTGTGTATCCCTGTGTAAATTAATACGGCTGTGTGTAGGAAGGTCAATTAGTTTAGAATTGTAATCCTTTGGAAACATAACCTTCAGTAATTGTGATTTGAAGTTTTGTATTTATATTATTTGTAAAGCGCTTTGAGTGGCTGTTGCAGCTAGAAAAGCACTATATAAAATGCAACTTGATTGATTTATTGATTGATGCTGTGTGGGTCTGCTGGAGGTACATGGATTGAATCAGATGGTTTTTTTTTAGGATGTGAAGTATATGTGCTGAAGGTCAAGTCATTTTTATTTGTATAGCCCAATATCACAAATTACAAATTTGCCTCAGCGGGCTTTACAGCAACACAATATCCTGTCCTTAGACCCTCTCATCAGATAAGGAACAAGTCCCTAAAAAAAACCTTTAGCAGGGAGAAAAAATGGGAAGAAACCTCAGGGAGAACAACAGAGGAGGGATCTCTCTCCCAAGATGGACAACGTGCAATGAATGTTGTGGTTACACAATTTACACAATACAGCATTGAAAGAGGATAACAGAATTATTATGGAAATAATAAAACTTATGAAGAAAATGATGAGGAGGGTGCCAAGCAGTGTCCAGACACCACCGTAACAGCCCAGGACCTGAGCCACATGACCACCATCCCCATGTAGACAAAAAAAAAGTCACTTCAGAGTGAGAAGGATATGACATTGAAATGGGATAACAAAATTATATAGATTTATAAGACAGATAAAAAGAAAATGTGACGAGGGGGATGCCAAGCAACATCCAGGGGGCGACCACCATCACCATCGAGACCTGGGAGGAGGACCCACTGCACATGCACACAAGGGAGGCGCACATCACACCATTCACACAGAAAAGGAGAAAAGAGAAGACATCATTCAGAGAGGAAGAAAAGACACATGAGAGAAGAGAACAGTTTGCAATAATCTATACGCTATAATCCCGTTGGCAGAACAGTGGTTGGTAAATTAATTGAGACAGAAACAGACCACCATGCAGTACAGGTTGTGAAGCACTCAACTTAAAGGCAACTAATTGTAAGCTAAGGCAAAAAGATGAGTTTTAAGTTTGGATTTAAAGGACTCAACAGACTGATTGTCTGATGGCAGCAGGCAGGTTATTCCACAAGAACGGAGCCCGATAGGAAAAGGCCCTGCCACCAGCTGACTGTTCCTCCCTCCCCCTTTTTCTCCCCAGTTGTATCCGGCCAATTGCCCCACTCTTCTGAGCCGTCCCAGTCGCTGCGCACCCCCTTTGCCCATCTGGGAAGGGCTGCGGACTACCACATGCCTCCTCCGATACATATGGAGTTACCAGCCGCTTCTTTTCACCTGACAGTGAGGAGTTTCACCAGGGGGACGTAGCACGTGGGAGGATCTAGGGCTGCACGATATTAGGAAAACATGCGATGTACGATAACATCGTTGAATATTGTGATGACGATATGACTTGAGCTAAATAAACAAATGAAGTTAACAGTTTTAATGTCTTTTTGCTTTAGGTTTGCTGCTAACACAGACCCCAGACAATGAACAGCCTCTGCACACTGAATAAAAAAATGAAATGCATTATTTCCATTCCAGCAACATGGTTTTATTGAAAAAAAGGCACCTGGCTACAGTAGCTATATTGACACTTAACAAATACCTCCAACTTGGTTGCATGGCAACAGTTTCTTCATCACTTTAACAGAACATCTAGTGTAATTGCAGCCGTTCTATGTGCTTTATTTGGAATACTTGCCTTTATTTTGACATTCTCAAAACCCTAAGTAGTGCCCGTTAATTCTGTAAACTTCACACAAGAACTAAGAAGCGCTTGTAGTAGTACTGTAACCTTGCGAGTTCTTTTTTTTTTTTGGTCACTCTATGCTTTGTAGTTTTTCACTACAGTTACATAGAGCGCATGTAAGATTGAAGAAAAGTTTATGTTCAAGCATCGTATTTGGACTGAGAAGATTGCCTGGGAGGAATATCCAAGATAACTCTGCCGTTGGTTGAGAAGCAGGCTAAAGTGGTTAGTATTAGCTTATGTTTTCTTTAGCTGTATTAGCTGCAGTGCTAAGCAGTGCTAGTTTCCTTATGATTGTACAAGCTGATGTTGTTTTTTCTTTGTCTGTCTGCACTTTTAGTTCAATGGTGTAAATAAAACATCAGTAAAAAGAACTGGGATCTTGCATCCAATCAATGGGCGGCATAGTAGAACACTTCACTGCATCGGTGAAGGCTCCAAGATGAAGACGGACTAGCTGCAGGCCACATGCATGTCATGCAGGCCGCATGCGGTAAAAGAAGGTGCCACATTTGGAACTGTTTCATATGAATCCAAGGTGCAAGTGGACAAGGCTACACAAGCAAGCACGTTGAAGAGGGTGTCTTGAAAGTAGCGCAAGTACTTGTTGACTGCCATTAAGTTTCTATCACGCAGACATTTCATCTGTGTTCTTCCTTAAAGCAACAGTGAAATTTTTTCCTGCAATTGATTATCCAGTAAGAATCAAAGAGACTGAGTAGGTAAGTAAATTAATCGTTCTCCAAGTTGATTAAAGTCTAAGATATTTTAAGTTTAACGTCAAAGTATTGTATACAATTTCATACAAGTGAGTTTTTCATATTTAGACTGTGCCAATATTATTTACACTTTATTATTTGCCATTGTATTACTCATTGATTCTAAGTGTGTTATTATGACACTGTAGTGTTTGATGTGCATTTATGCAAAGGTTAAGCAAAAGTAATCCAAAGGATTTATATTTACATTTCATTTCATTTTCAACATAACATTTAATTTCATATTTGCACATATTTAGAGAACAGAATACATTTCATTCAAATTTCAACCCATTTAACACCATGAATATTTAACATGTTACACACAAAAGAAAGTACTGTTCTGCCAACTGAAGAGGTCACCCATAGAGACCTTCAAGAAGATGCTGATGCAGAGCAGACTCCCCTATCACAACAAACTGATGCCTGTGAGCAAGTTGAAGTGACAGTACAAGACACACAATCTTAGGTTGGTGCGGATGACACACAACAGCCTCCTGACATCAGAAGAGGCGTACGCACACGAAAGCTCAGTGACAAAGGAAAAGCTTTGTTAGATGACAAATTGAGCGATCTAAACGTGAATTTTGTAAAGATGTACAGACGATGGAAGTATCACATCAATGGCTTGAAACAGTCCATCAAGAATAATGATGCTGCCGATCTGATTGATGAGGTTGTAAATGCAATCAACACCATCCAAGTTGACATTGACAATACTTACCTCGAAATAAGAGCCATCTCAAGTCCTGAACCTGACATTCGGAGAATGAATGACGCATGCCAGGCATTCACTACAATTGCAAATAAAAGGGCTCAACGTTTCTGCAGCGGTAATGATTCAGAAGACATACCTTGGCCTGATGCTAAGTCAGTGTTTGACAACACAGTGTCCAGTGTCTACTCAGCTCAAACCAGTAAGTCAAAACCCTCTTCCAAAGCATCCAGACACTCTTCCATCCTGTCACTGAGTGCAAAACAAGCAGCAGCTGAAGTTGCGGCTACACAAGAGGTGATAAAGATAATGAATGCACAACATCAACAAGTGGAAGAAATACAAAGACTTGAGGTGGAAGATCAAATCTTAAAGGCTAAAAGAGAAGCTGAAGAAAGGGAAATTGAAGCAGAGAGTGCTAAAAAAAGAGCTCAGTTCATGGCAGAAAGTCCTGATAGAAAAATGAAACTGGAAGGGAAAAGGAAAGAAGTGGAACAGCTGGAGTAACTAAAAAGGCACAATGCAGCACAAGCAAGACTGCAAGTTTATTCAGAATCTCTCCACCCACCACTCACGCTTAACCCTTTAAGTGACCCCTTCTTTCCCTCTCAACAAGCACCGGTCTCCCAAGCTCTTCCTGCTCAACAAGCCAAGCCCACTCAAGTCCATCACCCACATCAGGTTACAGTCACCAAAACCTCTCTCCCATATCCCTCTATGTACACCTCATATTCTGTCCCACAACCAGCCACATTCACTCAAGTTCCTGCGAATCAAGCCACCACTCCAACTACACCTCTGCTCATGCGACAAGCCCCATTCACCCACGTTCCTACCACTCAAGCAGTCACCTTTACTACCTCTCATGAAGCGTCCAATGACCTTTTGAGAACACTTGCTGAAGCAATTACAGCTATTTGAGTTCCAATCCCAGAACCTGAGGTCTTCAAAGGAGATCCTCTCAAGTATAATAATTGGAAACTTTCTTTCTGTACTCTGATTGATCACAAGAACTTGCCAACTCAAGAAAAGCTCTTCTTTCTACGCAAGTATGTTGGTGGCACAGCCAAGAGAGCTATTGAAGGACATTTCCTTGTAGGAACAGAAACAGTTTATCGTGCTGCCTGGGACATACTTGAGGACAGATCTGTTAATCCATTCATAGTTGCCAAGTCATACCACGACAAGATACACACATGGCATAAAATTGGACCCGAAGACAGCGAAAATCTTCATGAGTTTGTAGATTTTCTTAGCAGTGTTGAATCAGCCATGCCATATGTTCAAGGTCTACAAACTCTCAACGACTGTGTGGAAAACCAAAAGATTGCTGTCAAACTACTGGATTGGTTGAGCTCACGTTGGAATAGAGCCGTCATGATGTATCAAGATGAACACAAAATGTTCCCTGACTTCAGATACTTCGTAAGATTTCTCAACATAGAGGCTCGGATTGCATGCAAGCCCATCACATCATTACAAGCAATAAAGCCAACTGACCAAAAAAGATCAAAGCCAACAGAACGAGAACAGTCTTAAGTATCAACGAAATCACAATTTCAGTGCTAAGACTTTCACCACGAGTACAAGTGAGAAGACAAGCATCACGTGCATTTTCTGTAAGAAGAAAGGCCATACTCTCTATAGATGTCACAAGATCATGGAAAAACCAATTGAAGAAAGGGTTAAGTTTGTACAGCTGGAGAAGTTATGTTTGGCTGCCTTAAGATCGGCCATAACTCCAAAGCTTGTACATCCAGGAGTGTGTGTGACTCATGTGGAAAACGCCACCTGACATGCTTACATCAAGATCGTGGGAAGAAAGACCAAGAACAAGGAGTAAGAAACAAACAAGAAAGGTCAAATGAAAACAAAGGAGACAAAGACCAAGAGTCTAAATCAATAGAAACACAGCAAGCTACCTCCAACCGAGTTGTTCAAGAGAGGAGTAGCACTCATACCTCATCAATTGTTCCAGTCTGTCTCTACGACAATGGAACCAGACAAGGAAGTTCTAGTGTATGCTCTGCTTGATAGTCAGTGAGACAACCTTCATATTGAAGGATGCGGCTGAGAGACTGTGCGCCAAGAAAGAGCCAGTAAAACTCAAAGTGTCCACGATAACATCAAAAACAAAGGTGGTGAACAGCCAAAAGGTGCAAGAGGCATCAGCTCTGACACTAAAATCAAACTCCCAACAACCTACACCAGGGATTATATACCAGCAAATAGATCCCATATACCCACAAGCACAACTGCAAAGTCCTGGCCTCACTTAGAACATCTGGCAGATGAACTGTCTCCTGAGCTCGATTGCAAAGTAGGGTTGTTAATCGGCTATAACTGTCCCCAAGCCTTACTTCCCAGAGATGTCACCATTGGCAATGAAGACCAAGCATACGCACAAAGGTCTGTGTTGGGTTGGAGCATTATCGGCTACAGCAGCGCTGACGTTGACCATGAGCATGAAGATGAAATCGGTGTGAGCCACCGTATCATCGTAAAGAAAGTTCTACCAGCTACCAAGCCTCCTTCTGAGCTCAAGTCTGAGACCCAGTTTGTTTATAGAACCCAAGTCAAGGAAATTATCACTCTGGCAGATATAGTCAAGGTCTTTGAGTCAGATTTGACTGAGAAACTCAGTGAAGAAATCAAGTCTCTAAAACAAAAGAAAAGGGTACAAAAGAACAAGTCAACCGAGCTGCACAAGTTAAACCCACTCATGGATAGCCATGATATCCTGAGGGTGGGAGGAAGATTGACACAAGCAGCACTCCATCCCCATGTCAAACACCCAGCTATCCTCCCAAAAAGACATCATGTGTCTCGACTGCTAATAAAGCACTACCACGAGAAGGTTAAACATCAGGGTCGTGGAATGACCATCAATGAAATACGCTCCAATGGGATTTGGATCCTGGGATGTAGTAGTGAAGTGTCATCCCTCATCTTCAAATGCATTAAATGCTGGAAATTCAGAAAGTGTAATCAAGAACAAAAAATGGCCGACCTTCCACCTGAAAGGATGAAAGCTACCCCTCCATTTACGTACAGTGGTATGGACTGTTTCGGACCATTTTATGTTAAAGATGGAAGGAAAGAACTGAAGAGATATGGGCTCCTATTCACCTGCATGTGTTCACGAGCCATCCACATTGAGGTATTGGATGACCTTTCCACTGATGCCTTCCTTAATGTGTTGCGCTGCTTTATTACTATAAGGGGTAATGTAAGTCAGCTACAAAGTGACCAAGGCACAAACTTTGTGGGTGCACGCAATGAATTCCAGGAATTGATGAAAGGGATAGAGCAAGAATGTGTGAAAGAACTAGGGTGCAGCTTCGTCTTGAACCCACCTGCTTCCAGTCACATGGGCGGTGTCTGGGAGAGACAGATACGTACCGTGAGAAGTGTCCTCACATCCATCCTAGACCAGTCTGCTGGAAGATTAGATAGCTCTTCATTAAGAACCTTCCTATACGAAGTGATGGCTATAGTGAATAGTCGACCATTGACCACAGAAAACTGCAATGATCCATTGGGACCAGAACCCCTATCTCCAAACCATATATTGACAATGAAGTCGTCAATCATTGCACCACCACCTGGAGAGTTCATAAGGGAAGATCTCTATCTTCAGAAGAGTTGGAAGAGAGTTCATCGGTGATGTGTGTGTGTGTGTGTGTGTGTGTGTGTGTGTGTGTGTGTGTGTGTGTGTGTGTGTGTGTGTGTGTGTGTGTGTGTGTGTGTGTGTGTGTGTGTGTGTGATGGACTGGTGGCCTGTCCAGGGTGTCTCTCCGCCTGCCGCCCAATGACTGCTGGGATAGGCTCCAGCATCCCTGTGACCCTGAAAGCAGGATAAGCGGCTCGGATAACTGATGGATGGATGGTTGGATGTTTGAAACCAAAGAAACCATCAGACTGTTTTTGCTCACTGTGACATATATAACACAAAATTTAAGAAAAGTGATAGAGTAAATAAATTAACAAAAGCAAATGAGTTAAAAGTAATAGAAAAGGGTTTAAAAATCATATATGTGTACATGGTTGGCGTTTCATACAGTTTTGGATCGTAATTCAAGTACTTATTATCCCCCGTAAGCTCCCATAAATAAAATCAGAGTGGTGCACTCACTGAGCCACTCTGCAACATTAACACTCTTAGGTTGACCTAAGAGTGTTAATCAGAATCAGAATCAATTTATTGTCATCTCATTCATGTACTTTCATACATACACAAAATAGACGAAATTTCATTTCTCTCAGCTCACAGCAGTGCAACACAAAAGACAAAAAAACAAAAACAAAACACATATCCAAAAGAAAACGACACCACCAAAAACATACAAAAACGGAAAGAGAAAAAAAACCAGTCAACAGCACAGTCCATTCAGTAAATTTGGAACACACTCCAGAAATGTCACTGTCCAGAGAACGAACGCCAGCCAGGATGACTGTCGGAACTGTCGGTCTTCATGAGCTAGCAGTTAGCTTAGCCTGCCCCACTTCCACGTCCAGTCAGACTGCCTTCGGTATTTCCTCTTCGGGCGCAGCTCAAGGCGGGGCCGTGGTCCCTGGGCCCGATTCAACGCTAGCTCTCCCAGCCAGACACCTTTGATACACCTCCCCCGTACTCCACGCGACGAAACAAACGCAGACGCAGACAAAAACACTGCACAGTTGACGCTAGGCGAAGCCACCGCCAGACCGCCCTCAGTGTTATCGGAACTGCCGGTCTGCATGGGCTAGCAGTTAGCTTAGCCAGCCCTGCGTCCGCGTCCTGTCAGACCGCCCTCGGTGTTTCCTCTTTGGGCGCAGCTCCAGGCAGGGCTTTGGTCCCTCGGCCCACAGGACGCATCAGACCAAGCTCTCTCAGCCATCAAACGAAATCGACGATCACAGACATAATTCTTCACACGATGACACAAACTCAGACACAGACGTAGACATGGATAAAGACACTGCATGGTCGGAACTGAGAGAGGCTGCCGCAAAGGTGAGTTCGCGCCGCCATTTTCCATAATGTTTCATAATTAAGTTATCTACGCTAAATTGGGTGAGTATGCAGGTGAAAATACATGGTGTATTTTGGTAGCATTGTAGAGGACTCCTAACGAGACCTGAAAGGATTTTGGACCAAACAGAATGTACTCGTCTTGTTTTGCTGTCCATTAACAATTACTCCCAGAAGTAAATGGTGGCAGAGTGGCCCATGTTCAAGTACTGACTCTTGTTTTTGATCTAAATACATCCCGTATCACCTTGCAGGCAATTTCAGATAATGACCAAATTTTCTGTTTTTCAGCCACATTACAATGCCCAGAAAAGCTCCAACATGTTTTTGTTGTTGTCTGTTTATAGTGGCCATTATAGGCTTTGTCAGAGGGAAGGATCATTGGACGTTAACACCCCTCTTGAATAGGTTTCATTGCACCATGGGTGGCTAAGTTTTACTCCGGCTTGAAGATTGTCTGAATTGTCTCCATAAAATGTTAAAAGGTAAATTAATTGAACAGCCATGATACAATACATTTTGCAACGTAAAAACTGTGACAGGCAGGACACAATATCATGATTTTTATGAAACCAAATGTATATTCTACAAGTCACTATCATTTGACACACTGTTAATCAGAAGTAGCATAATGAATTATTGTGTCACCATGTAACATAAACAGAGAAAATTCTCCATTTAATTTTTTTTTTTTTACATCCTGACAAATGTGAACAATTTGCACTTTATTGGGTGCATTACTTCTGGTCTGCTGTCATGTCTGCTTAAAATGAACAGAAAAGATTAGCATAGGTAAAGTGGTTGTGATTTAAGACAACGCATTGACAAGTTAACTATGGCCCTGCTCCTTGAAGCGGATGATCAGACATGGATAGGTAATCTCAGAGACCCACACTCACAGCTGCAATGGCAAACGCCATAGGCATTCAAACACACACATGCACAAACAAATGCATTCACACATCACACAGACTCAGAAACACACATGCACCCCCCTGCACACACACAGAGGGATTCATAGGCAGATGGAAACACAAATAAACCAACCCACAGGTAAACCTACATATACATAGTATGAGTGTGTGCTTTTGAATATTTTTTTTTCACGTAGTTATTTTGCTTTATTTTTATTTTATCTTGTTTTATTCTCTGTACCAGCAACACCAAGCTAAATTCCAAGTGCATATTATGCACATGGCAATAAAATAATTTATGATTCTGATTACATCGTAAGAACATCCATCATACCAACAGTTAAATATGGTGGTCGTAGCATGATGGTGTAGGGATGCTTTACTGCCTCAGGGCCTGGAAGACTTGCCATCATTGAAGGAACCATGAATGTCCGGTCATCAGTCCATGATCTGAAGCTGAAGTGTAATTGGGCTATGCAGTTGGACAAAACACAAGAGTAAGTCCACCCTAGAATAGCTCAAAACAAACACAATTAAGGTTTAGGAGTGAGCTAGTCAAAGTACTGACTTGAACCCCATCGAGATGCTGTGGCAGAAACTTAAGTTAGTCTCTGGATGATTTGCCAGAACTTCCCTGAGGCCAACTGAAAGTTCTCCTCCATAGTCTCGCCGAACTCCTTCCACGCCCAAGTTTTTGGTCGCGGAAGCCGCAGCCTTTCTGGCCTCCCAGTACCTGTCTGCTGCTTCAGGAGACTTCTGGGCCAACCAAGCCCAAAAGGCCTCCTTCTTCAGCCTGACAGCTTGCCTCACCGCCGGTGTCGATGACCTTATGACCACAGCTCCTACCTGCTGCATCTGCAATAGAGACTTTAAACATGGCCCACTCAGATTCCATGTCCCCAGCCTCCCTCGTGATACACACGAGAACTTCTTCTGAAGGTGGGAGCTGAAGACCTCACAGACAGGGTCCTCCGCCAAATGTTCCCAGTTCACCCTCACTACATGTTTGGGTTTGCCAGGTCCGTCTGGCAGCCTTCCCCGTCAACTGATCCAACTCACCACCAGGTGGTGATCAGTTGACAGCTCTTCCTCTCTTCACCTGAGTGTCCAAAACATACAGTTGCAGATCTTATGATACAGCCACAAAGTCTATTTAATCGATCTTCTGCCTAAGGTGTTTTGGTACCAAGTACACTTATGAACTATCTTATGTTTGAACATGGTGTTTTGTTTTTTTTGGCCAATCCATGACTCGCACAGAAGTCCAATAACAAAGCACCACTCAGGTCCCGATCAGAAAGGCCGTTCCTCCCAATCACGCCCCTCCAGGTTTCTCCATCATTGGCCACGTGAGCGTTGAAGTCCCCCAGCAGAACTATAGAGTCCCCAGGTGGAACCCTATCCAGGACACCACCCAGAGACTCCAAGAAGGCTAGATACTCCAAACTGCTATTCGGTGCATAAGCACACACAACAGTCAGAGCCTTCACCCCACCGACTCACAGTCGTATAGAAGCGACCCTCTCATTCCCGGGAAGAACTCCAATACGGCGGCGCTCAACCGGGGGACTTGTGTGTATCCCCACACCCGCTCAGCACCTGTCACCTTGGCCAGCTCCAGAAAAGTAAAGAGTCCAGCCCCTCCCCAGGAATTTGTTACCAGAGCCCATACTTCTTGTGGCAGTGACCCCAACTACGTATCTCTAGCGGTACAGTTCCACCTCCCGCACCAGCTCAGGCTCCTTCCCTGCCAGAGAGGTGACATTCCACATCCCGAGGACCAATCTGCGATGCCAGAAGTTGGCATGCCCCAGTCCCCCACTTTTGCCTGCTACCCGGCCTGCATTGCACCCTACCCCAATGCTCATCCCCGCATGTCTACGGGGTGGTGTCTCCATGTTGTTTTTTCAGGCTGGGCCTGACTGGGCCCCATGGGCCAAGACCCGGCCACCAGACGGCCCCGTGGGACAAGACCCGGCCACCAGACGCTTGCCAGCGAGCTCCCTTCCCAGGTCTGGCTCCAGGAGGGGGCCCCAGTTTCCCTTTTCCAAGCAAGGTGCTGTAGCTCTACTGGTTTACTTTCATTGGGTCTCTTGGGAATCACTCTTAGTCTGACCCCTCCCCTGGGACCAATTTGCCTTAGGAGACCCTACCAGGAACTATTACCCCTGTAGGTTTTAGTGGCATGTAAAACTGAGTGTCATCAGCATAAAAATGGTAAAACACAACATAGTTTTGAACAACCTGGCCAAGAAGTGCACCAAAAACTGAGCCTTGAGGGACACCACAACTCAACTGAGCCATCAAGGAAATAGTTACCCAGAACAACAGAAAAATTTCTATTGGAGAGGTATGAACATAATAAGTTAAGAACTGAGACCTTGATGGCTACCCAAATCTCCAATCCATGTAAGAGGATACAGATTCTGTGGTCGACTGTGTCAAAGGCAGCACTTAAGTATAAAATAACTAAAATCGAGCAGTCACCTCTGTCTGCAGTCAGCAGTAGGTCATTAGTAATCATAACAAGAGCTGTCTTGAGACTATGAAGCCCTCTAAAACCAGAGTGGAAACTGTTAAAAACACTATTAATATTGAAGAAAGATATCAGTTGAGATGAAATTACTTTCCCCAGAATCTACTACTACTACTACTACTACTTTCAGCTGCTCCCGTTAGGGGTCGCCACAGCGGATCATCTGTTTCCATTTCTTTCTGTCTTCTGCGTCTTCCTCTGTCACACCAGCCACCTGCATGTCTTCCCTCACCACATCCATAAACCTCCTCTTTGGCCTTCCTCTTTTCCTCTTTCCTGGCAGCTCCATATTCAGTATCCTTCTCCCAATATAACCAGCATCTCTCCTCTACACATGTCCAAGCCATCTCAATCTTGCCTCTCTTGCTTTGTCTCCAAACCGTCCAACCTGAGCGGTCCCTCGAATATAATCGTTCCTAATCCTGTCCTTCTTCGTTGCTCCCAGTGAAAATCTTAGCATCTTCAACTCTGCCACCTCCAACTCCACCTCCTGTCTTTTCATCAGTGCCATTGTCTCCAAACCATATAACATAGCTGGTCTCACAGCCATCGTGTAAACCTTTCCTTTAACTCTTGCTGTTACCCTTCTGTCGCAAGTCACTCCTGACACTCTTCTCCACCCACTCCACCCTGCCTGCACTCTCTTCTTCACCTCTCATCTGCACTCCCCATTACTTTGGACAGTTGACCCCAAGTATTTACACTCATATGCCTTGGTCACCTCCACTCCTTTCATCCTGACCATTCCACTGTCCTCCCTCTCATTCATGCATAGGTATTCCGTCTTGTCCTACTGACTTTCATTCCTCTTCTCTCCAGTGCATACCTCCACCTCTCCAGGCTCTCCTCAACCTGCACCCTACTGCCGCTATAAATCACAATGTCATCTGCGAACATCATCGTCCATGGAGACTCCTGCCTGATCTTGTCCGTCAACCTGTCCATCACCATTGCAAACAAGAAAGGGCTCAGAGCCGATCCTTGATGTAATCCCACCTCCACCTTGAACCCATCTGTCATTCCAACCACACACCTCACCATTGTCACACTTTTCTCATACATATCCTGCACCACTCCTACATACTTCTCTTCAACTCCCGACTTCCTCATACAATACCACACCTCCTCTCTCGGCACCCTGTCGTATGCTTTCTCTAAATCTACAAAGACACAGTGTAACTCTTTATGGTCTTCTCTATACTTCTCGATCAACATTCTCAAAGCAAAGATCGCATCTGTGGTGCTCTTCCACGGCATGAAACCATACTGCTGCTCGCTAATTGTCACCTCTCCTCTTAACCTAGCTTCTATTACTTTTTCCAATATCTTCATGCTGTGGTTGATCAACTTTATACCTCTGTAGTTGCTACAGTTCTGCACATCACCCTTATTCTTGAAAACCCGTACCAGTATGCTTCTTCTCCACTCCTCAGGCATCCTCTCACTTTCCAAGATTGTGTTAAACAATCTAGTTAAAAACCCCACTGCCATCTCTCCTAAACATCTCCATGCCTCCACAGGTGTGTCATCAGGGCCAACTGCCTTTCCACTCTGCATCCTCTTCATAGCTGCCCTCACTTCCTCCTTGCTAATCCACTGCACTTCCTGATTCACTATCCATACATCATCCACTACCCCTACATCATTGACTATTTCCATATATAGACGCTAATAAGCTGTTCTTTTATCAGAATCCCAGCTGTGAATGTGAGGGGGGCAGCTTCTGTCACCGCAGTCTGCTACATCTATCCCGCTGCCAAGCGTTCAGCTTACTTCATTATCCCTACATCTATCCTGCTGCCAAGCGGTCAGCTTTCTTCGTGCGTGCGCTCTGTGATGAAAGTATATTCTGAGCGTGGGAGTTTGGTGTGGGCAGAAAAGCTGGCTGTGAACCAGCATATCCGGAAACACATGCGCAACACTGCTATCTAGCGAGCTAGTTACTGTAAATTGGCAATTGTCTGTCTTGCTCAGTTAGTTCACCGCCATACGTTTCAGTACTTGTCAATATGAGCGACAATTCGCATATTATGGAATCGTTACGTTCTGTCCAGTTTTCCCGGAGGACTTTTGATGAGAAAAAGATGATTATTGCAGGAGGACGTCCAACTCCCAAACATGGCATCACAAAATCAACGAAGAATTTCGTCCGTCACTTTCAAGCTACCACATACGAAAAACATACATAGCTAGTTGGCTGCCCAGAGGTTAGCAAACTGTTCTGTTGGTTATGTTGTGGCGGACACTAGGCTGCCTCTCACCCAGCAGGGCTGTGAGCTGGGGGCGTGGTTTGCGTCCCCGGGCTCTCTGGTGCAGGGTTGTTCCTGTTGTAGTTTGGTTTTGGAGCTGAGGAATAAAGTTCAAACTGGCCTTCGTCTCCTTTTTTCTACAGAACGCACAGTCTGGACCACGGCAGGTTATGGCGATTTAAACAATCTCCATACAGCAATCAAACACGAGTGTGCATCTGCACACATATGTACGTTGTCTAGTAAAACGTCAGACATTTGGCAACACACGAATCGATCATCAGTTGAATGAGGGAGTGCGAATAGACTCGTGGACGTCGTTGTGTACCTCGGAACCCAGGAGCAGGCATTCCGGGGGCACTCAGAGGGGGAAGGATCGGACAGTAATTATATTGAGCTCGTCAACCTACTCCGGAAATATGATGAGAGGCTAGCCCATCATTTGGAGACGTGCAGTGTCTTTTCTGGCATGTCAAGCCACATCCAAAATGATCTGATGGAATCTGTGGGGAATGTGCTGCTGAATGAAATAAAATCTGAAATCAAAGACGCAAGCTTTGTAGCGATACTAACTGATGAAACCACCCGTGTGTCTAACTTCGCCCAGCTTTCTACAGTCTGGAGGTACGTTACCAAAGAGGTTGTGTGTGAGTGAGTGAGTGAGTGAGTGAGGGGTGCGAGCGTGCCATTTGCAGTGGTGGGAGGAGGTTGTAGTGGGCGGGCGGTCGTTCGTGCGTGCGTACCCGGGGTGGGGGTGGGGACGAGGTAGCATACCCAGCTTCGAAGGTCACTGCTCGCCACTGATACTTGTTCATGTTCAGATACTTTTCATAAAAAAACAGTTGGGGTTATGAGAATGTTGTCTAATGTTTTCAATGTACTTTGATGCCTAATAATCGCCAAGCTAGCTATTAACTGATTAGTGGATAGCATAGCATGATGAAGAGTGAAAGGTGCATTTCGCTTATTTTGTTGACATGAAAACCATTCGGTTTGAACATTTTAATGATTTGTGGTACAACTACAATGTGATTTAACTGATTTTGGTTATTAAAAGGTACATGTTAGTAGTGATAATTCAATTCATATTCATGTTAAAGTTAAACATATTAAAATGTTGTTTAAAAGAGTTAAAATGATTCAGGTAAAAAAGTGTTTAAAAAGAGAATACTTGTTGTGACATTCGTCTCACTGTAATCAAAGTATTGTGGCAGGAATGAGGAAAAACACATGAGACCAAGGCGAGTTTGATGTTTATTCCTCAACTCCAAAAACCAACTGCAGCAGGAACAACCCTGCCCCGGCGAGCCCGGGAACGTAAACCACGCCCCCAGCTCACAGTCCTGCTGGGTGAGAGGCATAGCCCCTAGTGTCCGCCACAGTATATTCTTTATTCATTGGTTTAATGTTGTAAGATGTTCTAAATGAAGAAAAGAAGCTAATGAGGTCTCATGTTAGAAAAAGAACAGAGAACAGAATAATTTATTGGAACTCTGAACTATGTGTGTATGTATGTTGGTTTTTGAACTACCAGATAGATTCTGGATGATTCTGTGATGGCGAGCTCAGCCCAGTGAGACTGTGGACGGTCGTGGAAGCGGTGTGACCTACCCTGGGATCTGTCCACAGAAGAAGTTAGACTAGCTCGATTCGCTCATTCAAGACACCAGATAAGAACACGTACACACTATTAGCTTTACCCGGGTAGACGTAATAATAGTAGTAGTACATCCCACACTCAAGGACAAAGAAACTGAACTCTTTGGATCAACATACGCATAGGGACAAGGGACTGAACTCGTTGCGCTCGGACCCTTTAACATTATGAAGCATAAGTTGGAACTTTCAGCTTGGAACATACTTTTTTCCCCTCTCTTTTAATTGTTACTTTAAAGAGCTATATTTTATTTTATGGTTTTTGTTGTCAGAGTTGAATTGTTCAGCGATTCTGGCGTGCACACCCAGTGCTAGACCAAAACAAATGCTAACTCTACGGAGGAATAAATACACAGTGGGGCGTCAGTTCTCCTCTTACCGGAATCAACATAGAAAGCATTTCATTGGCTGTTATCATTGTCCATCATACAGTACCCGCATGTACTCATTAAGTTTGCCTATGTGTTAATACAAAAATATAGATTTACTTCTACAATTGAGAGCACACTTATTTGATATATGTCAACACCCCCACTTGCTCTCATGTTGTTCATCTTCTTAACTTAAAATATCTTAAGAATTTTTACCTCGCATCATGCAACCTTTCACTTATGTGGTTACTCTCCAAACATAAACTTTGCAAACTTAATCAACTTAAATTTTGTTGCGGGTTTCCTCATCACATCTGCTACCATCTGGTCTGTTGGGCAATACTCCAGACTTATTTTTCCAGTATTCACAGTTGACCTTACAAAGTGATACTTTATGTCAATGTGCTTACATCACTGTCTGCTTACAGGATTCTTTGCCGACGCTATTGCACCTTGGTTATCCTCATAGACCTTAGGTGGTGTGTACTGACGTCTGTCAATACCGTCTAGTAGTTGCACTAGGTACATACACTCTTGTGTAGTTGCAGCTAACGCCACATACTCTGCCTCACAAGTGGACAGTGCAACAGTGGGCTGCTTTTTGGTTTTCCAAGAAACCAAAGGACCATTTTCATTTAGGCTTATACAATAACCAGTTGTGCTGCATCTGTCAGTTATGTCAGCCGCCCAATCTGCATCACTGTACGCTTGTAGCCACAGTTTCTCATCATCACATTCCCTGTAACACAACTCTGTCAATTGTGCCTTTCAGATATCTCAGTACATGTTTTACAGTAATCCATTGCTCTTCTGTTGGCTCAGTAAAGTACTGTGACAGTTTACTTACTACAAAACTTAGATCGAGTCTCGTGCATGTAGTCAGATACATTAGGCTACCTACTATCTCTGTATTTTCTGGCACCACTCAACATTTCTGCATCATTAGTGTAGTTCAATTTTTCTTCACATGGTGTTGCTGTAGGTTTACAATCTTGTATTTCAAACCTTTCTAACATTTTTTCTACATACCTCTTCTGTGACATTTTCACACATTTATCACACTGGTCAAGATCGATACCAAGAAAATATTTCAATTTACCCAAGTCTTTCATCTTGAATTTTGCTGTAAGCATCTCCTTTACAACCTTCAGTGCATTTTCATCACTGGCAGCAATAATCAAGTCATCAACCCATATTATAATTATCCCTTTCTCAGTTTCTGTTTCCCTTGTGTAAACACAATGATCAGCTGGATTTTGCAAAAACTCATTTTCGCTCGGATACTCATGCAACATTTTGTTCCAGTTGCTGCCTGACTGTTTAACCCATATAATGACTTTTCTAGCTTATACACCAACTTTTAATTTGCACTAGATTTCAGCTCGTAACCCTCTGGTTGTTCCATGAAAATCTCGCAATCTATTGGTGCATGTAGGTAGGCAGTTTTGACATCCATCTGATGTAAAATCAGGTTTTCCTGATTTTTGCATCAACACTCTGATACTGGTCAAGTTAGCAGTAGGAGAAAATGTCTCCTCATAGTCTACACCCATTTTTTGAATGTATCCCTTAGCTACATACCGTGCCTTGTATTTATCAGATCTGTCAACATCGTTCTTAATCGCATATACCCATCTACCCCCCGCCCCATTGCATTCTTACCCTCAGGTAAGTTGGTCAGCATAAATGTGTCATTTTCTCTGAGCGATTGCATTTCATCATCCATTGCATTAATCCATTCCTTTGAGTTAGTTGAGGTTACCGCTTCCCTGAATGTTAGGGGTACATTACACATCAGTCTGTAACAGTAATCTATGTTCGTCAGTACATGATCGTCACGCTCCTCATCAGATACCTATTCACTTAAATAACCTGGTTTCGGTATCATGTAGGCTCATGGCTGGGCTCGCCCATCTGTGTTTGGCTGTTCACCTCAGGCCTAGTTACTGGGACCTGGCTCTGAGTACATCCTGGACTCACATCAGTATTTTGCCTGGTCTTGCTAGCCCTATTCTGCACCTCGAAGTCATCGTCATCAGGTGTCATGCCAGTCTGTGTCTGCTGCTCTGCAATCGTTTTTGTCACAAACTTAACCTGTCTGTGCTTCTGCAGTTTCCCATTGTTAGGATAATAGACCATGTAGGCTGGGCTATTCTTGTCGTACCCGACAAAGATTCCTTTCTCACACCACAGAAACATCAGCTGGGTGGACTAGAGTGTCATTAGACAGGGTCACGTCGTGGTTGGAGAGGCTTAAGGGAGGGATCAGGCAGCCCCGTCCAAGTCTTTCTTGCGACTGTGGACTACTACTTCGGCCCAGGATGACTGGTGGTTAGGTGTCAACCAGGAGGAAATCATTAGACAAGTGGAGGGATCCCACAGAACTGTGTTCTGGATGGTTGCACTGAGAGAAACAATCCAATATGACTGCCCAGAAGCCATGTTGAATCTTGTCAAAACGGAACCTTTCTTATGCAGTTCATTAAAAAGCCGTCGAACATTCTCTTTAAGGTCAGCGATCTTTCTGTTTGCATTCTCGAGTAGCACACAGTCCTCACAGGGCAAAGTTGGCATAATTGTTTAGCTTAGCTTCGTGGCTAAGCTAACCAGGCTAAAAACAACCCTAGGCAAGCAAGTAGCTGGATCCGTAAGGAAATTTTAATCAATAGGAAAGCAACCAGGGATGTCTTGTAAAACCAATGGAACTGGGATAAAGTGGTAAACGATGATTCAGATCAGTGGGTCAAAACGTTAAAAAGATAACTAAGAAGCAGATCATCTCATCTCATCTCATCATCAGTCGCTTCTCCAGGGTCGGGCTGTGATGGCAGCAAGCTAAGTAGGGCACTCCAGACGTCCCTCTCCCCAGCAACACCCTCCTGCTACTCCCGAGGGATTCCAAGATGTTCCCAGGTCACATTGGACATGTAGTCCCTCCAGCGAGTTCTGGGTCTACCCCATAGTCTCCCCCCAGTTGGACGTGCCTGGAAAACCTCCAAAGGAAGGCGCCCAGGAGGCATCCTAATGAGATGCCCGAACCACCTCAACTGGCTCCTTTCGACGCAAAGGAGCAGTGGCTCTACTCTGAGCTCCCTCCGGATGTCCGAGCTCCTCACCCTATCTCTAAGGCTAAGCCCAGGTACCCTATGGAGGAACTAATTTCAGCTGCTTGTATCCGCGATCTCACCCTTTTGGTCACTATCCAAAGCTCACGACCATAAGTGATGGTTGGAACAAAAATTGACTGGTAAATTGAGAGCTTTGCCTCCTGGCTCCTTCTTCACCACAACGGTCCAGTACAACGTCTGCATTACTGCTGATGCTGCACCAATCCGCCTGTCAATCTCCCTCTCCATCCTACCCTCACGCATGAACAAGACCCCGAGATACTTGAACTCCTTCACTTGAGGCAACAATTCATCCCCAACCCAGAGGGCGCAATCCACCATTTTCCAATAGAGAACCATGGCCTCAGACTTGGAGGTGCTGACTCTCATCCCAGCCATTTCACACTCAGCTGCAAACCACCCCAGTGCGTGCTGGAGGTCACGTTCTGATGAAGCCAACAAAGCCATGTCATCTGCGAAGAGCAGAGATTTAATTCTGAGGTTCCCAAAAAAGACACACTCTTCACCTTGGCTGCGCGTTGAGATCCTGTCCATAAATATCACGAACAGAATCGGAGACAAGGAACAACCTTGGTGGAGTCTGACACCCACTGAAAACCTGTTTGACTTTGTGCCAAGAATGTGGACACAGCTTTCAATTTGGTTACACAAGGACCAGATGGCTTGTAGCAACTGCCCTGGTACCCTATACTCCTGCAGTACCCCCCACAGAGTGCCCCGGGTTACACAGTCGTAAGCCTTCTCCAAGTCCAGAAAACACATGTAGGCTGGCTGGTCAAACTCCCGTGCCTCCCTCGGCACTTCCGCAAGGGTAAAGAGTTGGTCTGTTGTTCCACTGCCAGGATGGACTCCGCATTGTTCCTCCTGGATCCGAGGTTCGACAATCAGTCAGAGCCTCCTTTTCAGCACCCTAGAGTAGCCTTTTCCATGGAGGCAGAGCAATGTGATGCCCTAATAATTGGAGTACAACCTCCCGTCTCCACCGTTGTGTGGGTGTGCTAAGAAGCAGCTAACAATTCCTAAAATAAGCCATTAGCCCATTAGCTGAGTGTTCAGTCTGCAAGGGTCTCACCTCATACAGCTTCAGCACTACAGAATCGGAGGCTTCAATGCAATCAAGTCAGTGCAGGAGTCCATGATTGAATAAAATGCACAAGATAATAGAGGCACACCATAAAATCAATTAAAATAATCCAATGGTCCCAAGGAGTTGTTAAAAGTTAAAGTTAAAAGCAAGCAGAGCAGCAAACAAAAACAGTCAGCTGGGAACCAGACCCAAAAATATACCATTTACACTTTGGCACATGGATAATTGCAATCAGATGCAAAACTTCATGGCTGTTTTCACTGTAATATCATTTGCGCAATATGTTTTGTGAATCGGACTCTGAGATGGGGCAGATAGTGGTTGCAAGTGATGCACAATTCATTTGTTTAATACATTTCAAACTTGATTTTAAACAACAAATAGTTCATTCCAAGTGATCTTGAAAAAATAAGAGAAAAAACATGTATGATTGCATTTCCATATTTGTTTATATGGAAATAAATCCTCCTCAAATTCCTCAGGGCCTGTTGGGGAAAACCCCTGAGCAATCAGCCAGGTGCAGTGGAATGAAAACTCACATTGTGCCTATTGGTACACAAACATATACAAATATGCATCCATTATGAAAATGGCAAAGTAATCAATATTCTCAATACAGTGTAACCTTGTCAGCAAATTTTGAGTATCTTAAATAGGAAGACAACTTTGAAGCCTTGATATTGAAATTAATAAGCAATTTTTCCCCCTCTGTGAGCTGGTATCGGTATGGCGATAGACATGGGCACAAGTCCATGAATACTGGGATGGCATCCAGCACTTTACCTGTGCCCCCATCCATAGGGTTAGTGGTTCTGTCAGGAAGGGCTTCTGACATAAAAGTTTTCCAAATCATTATGCGGATTGACAAGACCACACCGGATTGGTTGAGGCTCCATACAGTATCGGTTGAGACCTGGATTAACAACGACTGCCATTGGTGCTGTGTCCTCACAAGGTACCGATGTAAACTGTAAAATCTGTTGTGATGACCCCTGAAAAACGGAACAAGCCAAAAGAAGAAGAAGAAGAGCTGGTATCAGTATCCTGTAAGGTGCAATGGGTGTATTTTGCACAACATCATTGAAGGTTCTGCTTCCGCTGTGAGAAGATGGCGGCCTCACCCAGTACCTGTGTGGGAAGATGGTGGTGCGAACTTGCGTTTGTGGTGGCCTCGCCCAGTGCTGTCCATGCAGTGTTTTTGTCCACATCTGCATTTAAGTTTTGTCTTCATTTGATGGCTGGGAGAGTTGGCGCTGGATCGGCTAGGAGAGCTTGTTCTGCTGCATCTTTTGGGCCCAGGGACCACAGCCTTGCCTGGAGCTATGACCGAGGAGGTAACACCAAGGGTGGTCTGACATGATGCAGACGCGGGGCAGCTAAGCTAACTGCTAGCCCATGCAGACTGGCAGTTCCATTAACACAAAGGGTGGTCTGGCGGCAGCCTCGCCTGGCATTGACTGTGGTGTTTTTGGTGTCGTCGTGTGGAGTGTGCGGCAGTGCGTCGAGGGTGTCTGGCTGGGAGAGCCTGGTCTGCTGCATCTAGTGGACCCAAATACCATGGCCCCTGCCTGGAGCTGCGCCTAAGGAAGAAACACCGAGGGCAGTCTGACAGGACTCAGAAGTGGGGCAGGCAAAGCTAACTGCTAGCGCATGCAGACCGGCAGTTCTGACAGTCATCCTGGCTGGCGTTCGTTCCCTTGGACAGTGATTTTGGTTTTGTTTTGTTTTTTTTAGTTTGGATATATGTGTTAGTTTAGATATATGTGTTAGTATGTGTGTTCTTGAACTTGTTGTAGTTTTTGGATATGTGTTTTTGTCTTTCTGTTGCACTGCTGTGGGCTGGGGGAAGCTATTTTGTTTTATATAGTGTTCCTGATTCCTGAAAAGTGGGAATGTTCAGTTAATTATTAAGCATACAAGTCATATGATCTTTATGTAACATATACTGTTATTCATTATTTACCAACAGCAGGCAGTCTAATAGAGGATCAAAAGTCAGCCTGGATTGTTGATCTCCGACTAGCAAAGGTCAATGAAGCATCAGCAGTCAGAGCTGTTAAAAAAATCAATCAGTTCAACCCTCGAGCAGGTCATGATCCCCAATACAATACCGCCACAACACACCTGGCATCAGCACTTGTGAATGATTCCAGATTTATCTTTTTAAAGGTCTGATGAATCCCATCATTCCCATGTAGGCAGCCAACACTGAAATTTACTGAGCACATTAGGTGGAGGACAGAGTGATATCTCCTATTCTACTAACCAGCAAAATCTGTACATGAAGGGTGATTTCAAAAGTGAAAATCATCTGTCAAATGCGCTGCATTTAAATGTCCCCCAAGAGTTTTTCAGAAATAATAAATTTATATATATAGCACCTTTCAAAACAGAGTTACAATGTGCTGTACATACATAAAATAGAGTACTAGAAAGGCCTAACCCCGTTCCCTTAAGTCTATGAGGCGTTGGTGGGAGTGCTTTTGATAGAAGAAAGGCTTTCAATTTCTTAGACCTGAAAAACTCGAGTAAGTCATGCTGGGGTCAGCTTCATCAGGCGACACAGAAGATAAGTCTTTTGGAAACAGAAATTCCATGTAGATTAATTGTCTTTGCAAAAAGGTTTACTGGACTGAAAGCCTTGAAGCCTTCCTTTGAGAGCCCACCTCATTCTCTCCCTCGCGCCACTCCTCGATGACCACAGGTCACCTCCCTCTAACAGACTCGAATGCAGACGAATGGCAAAAGTACTGAAAAAGAAAAAATTCTGTGGTGACTGCAGCAGCAATGTAATGAGTTTGAGTGGCTAAAATTAGTTTCCTCCGTAGGGTGTCTGGGTTCAGCCTTAGAGATAGGGTGAGTAGCTCGGACATCCGGTGGAAGCTTGGAGTAGAGCCGCTGCTCCTTCACATCGAAAGGAGCCAGTTGAGGTGGATTGGGCATCTGATTAGGATGACTCCTGGGTGCCTTCCTTTGGAGGTTTACCGGGCACGGCCAACTGGGAGGAGACCCCGAGGTAGACCCAGAACTCGTTGGAGGGACTACATGTCCAATCTGGCCTGGGAACGCCTTGGGATCCCCCAGGAGGAGCTGGAGGGCGTTGCTGCGGAGAGGGACGCCTTGAGTACCCTACTTAGCTTGCTGTTACTGCGACCCCACCCTGGAGAAGCAGCTGAAGATGAATGAATGAATGCAGCAGCAAATTGAAAAAATTTAAACTTATTCTGTTTCCCTGGGCAGGTCTGCCAAGCACCGGTCCTCTCGCTGTGAAGTTCTGCTCTGTCTGGGTCCGGCGCAGCCCACCATTCCTTTGTTCTAAGTGAGATAATACACATGTGCATAACGGTAATCTACTGAGACAGATTTAAGAATGCGTTTCTCCTTTGATCTGATATTTCTACCATGATGCAACATGGAAATTTTTGTGCAACCTCTCAGATCTGAACTGATTTCAAAATGGCAATAGCCAGGAGGCTTTCAGCAAAATGTGATTATTTCGACCAATTTTTGAGCTTTGCCTGTGATGGGATGCAGAACCACTTGCGGGTAAAACAAGAATTAGGATGGTGAGCTCCAGCCGTGAGCAGAAAGCACAATTTTTTTACCCTGTACTTCGCTCACATCTCAATTACTGGAGAAAAGAAGATTGAAGCCTTTTGGAGGTCTGATCCATAAGGGCTCGTCCATCAGAGACATCCAATTTGAAAATACATTGCTCGAAGAAGATTAGCTCCTCCAGTTGCTTGGAAGCTTCTGTATATTTTCTCTACATTTTTGGTATGGTGGGGGGAACACCAATACCATGAACTCCTTTACACACACACACACACACACACACACACACACACACACACACACACACACGTTTATATATATTTATGGGGACAAAAATCTCAAAATCCTATTTCCCAAATCCCAAACTCTAAAATTAACCTCCACCCAGCCATAAAGCAAACCTGAACCCTAAGATGATATGAAAACAATCCAATTTAAAATCTGAATTTAACGTCACGTTAAACCTGACCCCTAGCCCAGAACACCTAACCCATTTCCTTTTGTGGACCTAAAACATTTCCCCAGTAGGTAGGTGGTTTGAAATTTGCAAAACTTATGAGAGCATTTGGTAAATAAACAAAAACATTCCCTATCTCTCTCTGTCTCTCTCTCTGTCTGTCTGTCTGTCTGTCTGTCTGTCTGTCTGTCTGTCTGTCTGTCTCAGTTCAATTCAGTGATGCTTTATTAGCATGACTGCATTAATTATACTGTTGCCAAAGCAGGTGACAGCAAAACAGGTCAACAGAGTGCCAAAAAAATGGAAAAACGAATAGAGAGAACTGGCAGAAACATAGAACAGCACTTGAACAGCAACTGACAGTAATTGACAGTGTTTTGGTCACTCACTGACCCTTAGGCTATGGCATTCTGACACATATTGTACTGCAAGGTGCCTTTGGCCCTCTCCTAAAATAAGTGGCCATTGTTCTTTCACATCCAGGAGTGGAAAATTTGGAATCTGGTTTTCAAATGTTCAAATTATTTTTCTCTTATGTTCTGGAATTTCTCACAGTTTAGGAGGAAGTGCATGTCAGTCTCGACCTCACCTGCCATACAGTGACCACATATTATTTGCTCTTTTGGTAGCCAACATTTTTTGTGTCTGCCCTGCTCTCTCTCTGTCTCTCTCTCCCTCCCTATCTCTCTCTCTGTCTCTCTCTCGCTCTCTCTCTCTCTGTCTCTCTCCCTCCCTCCCTCCCTCCCTATCTCTCTCTGTCTCTCTCTCACTCACCATTCTCCACTCATTCTCTCACTCTCATTCCTGCTCAGTCGCTCTCTCCCCACTCCTTCCAGAAAGTAGAAAAAAAGTAAATGAATGTTGCTGTTACTTGTGCCCTTCAGTACACATTCTCCCTGGGAGGCATAATATTTTGGAGGATAAAAAGCATTGGAGATGGATTAATTGCTGCGGTCACTTTCCACTCACAGCTCAGGGGGACTCGCTGTGGGACTGAAAGATTGGTGTAGTCCCCCACAGCTCCCTCCATCTGCTGTGTCACACCTACAGTTCAACAGCCCCCTCTGCTCCTCAAGCCCACGGAGCACCAGGTCCCCATTAGGGACACATGCCTTGGCACAGAAAACATGGTAGGGGTGATTCTGAAAATAAAATCAAGGTGAGAGGCTAAGGGTGACATTAAAATCTTCTGACAAGAGCTCTGATGCCCACTGACATGAGCTAGATTCTCCCTGCAAAAGCACCACAAGACCTTCCACCTCCGTGGCTCCCTCCCTTCCCGGGAGTCATTGTCAGGGTGGCAATGAAATGTCCAATTTTCTTTTTTTTTCCTTTGGCTTGTCACTCACTGGCATTCTTTTTCTCCTCTCTCTCTGATGTGCTTTTCCCTCTAACAGTCTCCCGATGACACACTTCCCTCTTCCTGCTCCTTCAGGCATTTTCCACATCTCGAGTGACTGAAGTGACTTGACGGGGGCTCTCAAGTGCTTTCACCCCGATGCCTCCAGCGTCATGCCCCTCCCACCCCCATGTTGGCACTGTCCCCAATTGAGGGGGGAGCGCCTGGCAACTGGACGAATGCTGTCAGGTTTTGTCTCGTCAAAGCCTCATTAACTCGTCTCTGAAATAAATGGACCCTATCAAAGCAGTGCTAATCAGCTAAGAAACATCACAGACAAGACGTAAAATGGTTAACAAGGCTATGAATGGGTAGGCAGGGGAAGCAGAACTGGAGAAGCAAAGATGTGTGCTTCCAACCACTTTGATTGCCCAAGGGGACGTCTCTTGTCACCCTCCGATTAAGTAGTGGGATGAGCTAGTTAATGAAATACCACTTGAGAAAAAATGGGCTGGCGGCCTGTCCAGGGTGTCTCCCCGCCTGCTGCCCAGTGACTGCTGGGATGGGCTCCAGCATCCCCGTGACCTCGGTAGGGATAAGCGGCTTGGATAATGGATGGATGGATTCATGTTTTTTGTTGTCGTATTTTTTCACCCAGACCTAATTGTCACGTTGTCCTTTAACATTTAGAATCATACAGACAGAAACTTCACTAATTGCTTCAGTATTGACAAACTTAGCACTTAACTGAAACTTATTGATGGGCTGTGAACACAGTTTAATGAGGCGATCGTTTAAGCCCTCAAAAACCATGATACACATGGATAGACTACCGAATGGGCTTACCAAGCACAGGCCCAGGGATCCAAGTGGTTGGGGGGGGGCCCTAAGCCAGAGCTTGTGTATGAAGCTGCTGTTATTAACGTTTCATTTCTCACCATAGAGTTGGAGTGAGTCGTTCATGTCAATAACGTCTTGCGGTCACTGGTTTTTTTTTAGCCTATATCTTTGTTAGCCAGGCACTACCACAGCCAGGACGCGAACCTGGATCTCCCGCACCATGGGTGACTACGTTAACCAGTCGACGAAAGGGTCCGACCCGTTAGCCAAGGGCTAGCGAGTCTACTTATCCATGATCGTTACACTATTAAAGGTGGATTTAACTGGTCTCATATTTGTGGCCCAAAGTGGTGTGTTTTATAAATGTGCCATTTGCTTTATTTGAGTTACCTGTGTTTGGGGATGGCATAGGCGTCATTGCACAGGGGCCCATTGTCTCCGCTGTGTCCAATAATTTTCTCATTATATTCAAAGCATCATTGTCCTGACCAGTTAATGTCGGCACACAAACATACTCTTTGTCCCACATTTGGTTTCTTGGGATCTGGTCACCCTAACCACAATGGGGCCCTAAGTCACTAGCCAGACTCTTCTCTTCTGTAGTTCCCCGGTGGTGGAACGACTTATCAAACTCCATTCGATCCGCTGAGTCCCTCTCCATCTTTAAGAAGAAGCTAAAGACCAGCTCTCTCACAAACACCTCCACACCTGATGGTATTAATAAAAATACAAAACAAAACAAAACAAAAAATCGCTTCTATGCACCCTGTTTATTGCCTTTGTGCACTGCCTGTTGACATCTGTGTCCTATCGGACTTGAACCTAGTTTTTTTTTTACACTTACTTGCATTGATGTCTCCTGACTAGATCCTTGCTTGTGTTGTATTAACTTTCAGATGTACGTCACTTTGGATAAAAGTGTCTGCTAAATGAAATTTAACATTGTAATTGTAACAGATGTAATAGCCACTTGCCACATTGGTCCCACCATTGTAGCTGCATTTGGCCAGTAGCTGCCTGAAGTCTTGGCTCCTTTCACTGTACAGACTGACTCTACTGCGAATGTCACTAGCGACTTAAATATGGCCCTCTCTAGTCTCCTCGATTCAGTTGCACCTCTCACCAGCAGAGCTGGGTGACTAAAGAGGCCTACACCCTGGTTTAACCACGAGACACGTGCTCTTAAGCGGGTCTGCAGGAGACTGAAACGTAAATGGCGAAAAACAAAATTGGAAGTTTTTTACCTGTCTTCGCATGAGTGTTTATTGAAATACAAGCGTGCTTTATCTGCTGCAAAAACAGCATATCTCTCTCACTTAATCAATATTAAGAAACATAACCCCAGATTTCTCTTTAACGCTGTATGGGCAACACAGTGACCCAGTGGTTAGCGCCGTTGCCTCACGGCAAGAAGGTCCTGTGTTCAAACCCCAGGCCATCCCAGGTTCTTTCTGTGTGGAGTCTGCATGTTCTCCCCGTGTCTGCGTGGGTTTCCTCCGGGTGCTCCGGTTTCCCCCCCACATAAAAAAAAGCATGTTAGAGTTAATACTCCTGTCTGTGTCCCTGACTGAGGCACTAGCAAAAAAATAACTGGAGTTGGTCCCTGGGTGTTGAACGGTGGCTGCCCACTGCTCCTAGCTACAAGCTAAGATGGGTTAAATGCAGAGAGTAGATTTCATTTGTGTATATGGACAAAACGACTAATAAAGAGTATTCTACTCTATCTAAACTTACTATAAAGCCGTCTATTAGCTGCTCACCATTCACAGCCTATGAGTTTCTCAACTTTTTCTGCAATAAGGTTGATGAGATCATAAACAAAATTAGTTCTTCAACTCCAGCTACTCCTGCAGATCCTGTCTTACCAAATTCATATCTATACAATGAGTCACTGATAGTTCCTGTTATTACAGCTTTTGAGACTATCTTTCTTGATACTTTGACTAAGCTCCTGTCAGCTTTTAAGCCAACTGCTTGCCTACTTGACCCTTTACCAGCAAAGCTTTTGAGCAAATCAGATGTTCTCATCTCCAAGACCCCCATCTGAAGTGTTGCCTCATATATGGAAGGAAGGTACCAGCTTTTTGGCCTCTGCAGTCCACTGGCCGTCAGCCGAAATGGAGAACAGCTGTCTCAGGAAGAGGAGAATGTTGCCTGAGAGTTTAAGGGAGCTTTCAAATCGTTCCTTGAAGTTTTCTGCCAGGTTCGTCATGAACTACTTCATCGCTGGATCCTCCCTCATTTTGTTCTTCTCGCAATGTTCCCGCAGATGTGGACGGTGGAACTTTCTCCTGTGAATGCCTGTCTCCAAAACGATCAGCTTTGACCAGAAAGCTTCAACCACCTTGTGCATGTCCGCAACAGTGTGATTCTTGCCTTTTACTTGCAGATTAAGGTGATTTAGATGAGACATGTCACACACACAAAAAAAATTTAATATCACCTTATTGCCACTTAAAAACCTCTGATATTTGTGGGCTTTTTGGCTCCACAGTCAGATAAAAATGACACAAGCTCATCACGGAGGTTGCACACCCTCTCCAACACAGGGCCTTTTCTCAGCCAGCAAACCTCATTATGCAGCAAAGGATCCCTGTGTTCTCTGCTGACATTTCCTCCAGCAATGCTCTGAAATGGCGATGCTGCAGACTAGAACTCTCTCGAACGAAATTTACCAGTCTCATCAAGGTCTCTTTCATTTCCCCTCACAGTTTAGCGCACAACACTGATGTGTGAATAATGCAAGCAAATGCTAAGAGTACTGGTGTAGTGCTATCTATCCCTTTTAACTGTCAAGGACAATGCTCCTGAGTTCTCTATACAACTCGGTATCCAATTAACTATTGAAGTATGGTAACTTCGCTTTTTATGTGTTTAAAGTATGTTCTAAAGGCTCTTAATATCTTACAGTGTCATCTGGTAACTCCAACTAAAAAGGTTGACTACCCCTTTAAGGCACTTAAATATGGCATATGACCCCTTTAAGGCAATCTAACATGGTCTAGACACCTCAATGTGTCACCGAGTAACTTATATTAAAACGGTGGACTAGCCCTTTAAGGTTCTAAAATGTGGTGTATTAGCCCTTTAAGGTTATATACTATGGTCTACACATCTCTGGGTGTCACTAGGTTACTTCCAGTAAAAAGGTGGACTAGCCCTTTAAGGTTGTCTCAACATGTCACTTACCATAGCCTAGACACCACAGGAATAAACACACATGAATAATCCACACTCACACAGGTACATAGAATTATATATACAAATGTATTATGAGTAATAATTATTAGAATGAATGAAAGTAATAAGCCTCAACGGCTAACAAGCATCTGCATTCATATACACACAAATGAATCAGACCAACACATTAGCATACAGCTCAATAACCCTATAACTAAGCCGGCAATAAAATAAAAGAAAGTCAACCCCCAGTTGCAGGCCTGTTTCTTTATCGGGTACGTTGGGACCATAAACAGCCCTCTTCGCTCCCCTTGGAAGCCCGCACATCCGGCTTGTACTCACAATGAATGCTCCTCTTCGTCTCGCGCTTCTCACCGCAGCACAGCAGCGAACGTCAGGCAGGCAGCCATCCTATAGCTAACTGGCTAGTTAGCCGTTAGCACCATCTCACGGTCGAACCGTGCGCTCGCCTCGGCAGCACAACACGGCAACAGACGACTCCTTCTGCGTTCCTCGATGGTCGCATGAACCCACCACTACACTGTAACTGATAACGTTACTTCGCTAAACTAGAAGATGGCCCGACTCACTGTGGGGAGAGCCCCTTACCGCATCCAGTCCATTCGCCCGTCTGGCTGTGCTAGCAACGAACACCGACTGGCTAGCTCGCTCCGTAACGTCGCTGGGTCCGCATATGGGACTGACGAGTAGTCAGTTTGTCTCCCCAATCCACACAAACAGTTCCCGGGATGGGTCTCGGTCAGACACCCGCACACATCACTGTTCACTAAACTTCAATTACATTTCTCTCACCGCAAAATAGCATATAACAACTCGACATCAAACTGCTCCGTTTGGCTCACACAAGGGACGAGAGCTCCTCCTCCCCGTCCAGTTTGCTCGTGCTGACGTTTTCCGCTGCCCTCTCAACCAATCACATTCAAGGTAAGGTATTCTCTCCACAGCCAACCAATCACAACAATTGTAAGTTTCAACACTAAAGCAAATGCATTTCACATTGGTAAACAACTGTTTTGCAGAACAATATCAACAATATAATTTATTCATATTCAAAAGGTATACAAAATAACAAACATAGGCCAAACTCTTATCTAATAGTGCAATGTAATATATCTAAGGCCTATAATTTAACCACAGGGTTACACCGGTATAACAGCGGCAAGCCTGCTTACCAAACCCTTGTGTTGTCCCACCATTGACAAAGCCCCATTGCTGATGACAAACACAATTTTGCTCACATCCAAGCTATTCTTCTCAAAGAACGGTGTTAATTCATTAAAGGTGATTTCCCCAGTTGTGTGCCCAGGCAGAGTAAGCAAAGAAAGCAGCTCTTCCCAAAGGTCTTCTCACCTAAAAATCGTGCTAACACAGATAGCTGTTCCATATCGGTTTGGTCACAGGATGAGTCTATCGCTAGTGATGTGGCTTCTGGTTTCTTCAAATCGGTGAGTAGATTAGAAAAAAACTCCTCTGCTAAAAGTTCTACTCTTCTTGTTGCTGTGCTAGCCAACAGTGGCCCCTGCTTTAATAGCGCCACAACCGTTTTCTTGTTTTTCCCCATCATAACTTAAAACTTTGCCAACCATATATCAATTGCACACATTTTAACCAACTCAATATCAGCGAATGGCTTCTTAGCTTTTGCAAGGTTCCATGAAACATGCAATGATGCAGCTGTTTGCTCTCTTGTGCCGATGTTGATTTGATGCTGTCATATTTACTATTTTTTCGTTTGTGATGATCTGATTTTGTTTGGTAATGGGCATTAAAACTGGCAGTATGCATAGTGTTGAAGTGCTGCTTAAGATTATCTGTGCTGCAGACAGCTATGGTCTGCATGCATATCAAGCATGTAGGTTTGGCGTTGGCGTGGTCCGGTAAAATTAAAAAAGAAAAAACGGATCAGTCCAATCAGATTTGAACTGACGGTATACATGGTCAACTTTGCGCTTTTTCACACAGGCCTTGTTCTTGGTTTAGGGCAGTTATCTGTGACTTAGCTGGTGAAGTGGCTCTGTTTAGTCAAGGACCTTAGAGAGCGCGGAGTACATCTTACATCTACGCAGTCTATGGCATAGGTCCAGTGTACGGTGTGAAATGAGATCAAAATAAAGTGTGGCCTCTGTTTTGTTCATGTGTGATGGAATAGTGGCCATACAACCGGGCTTGATGTGTAGTAATAAACGACAAGCTTCGTGGAATCCCAGTACTTGTGTGGATATGAGTTTTTGACTATCCTCCTCTTTCCCACTTTCCAAGCTACCTCAACCAAGAAACACGGACTCAAACTGTTACAAGTGCTAATGGGTTGGCCGCTTATTGGGATTCAGCGCCGTATATTGATTAATGACTCTATTTGAAATTATCTAATTTTGTCATATATACAGTATATGCTGTGCACAGTAAGCCATAAAGTCTTGCATGTGATCCACAGTTAGTATATTGAGGTGTAGCTTTAAAAAGCAGTAAGGCTATCTCTCAGTACCAATATCTCTGTGGAGTAGATGTGAAAAATGGAGTTTCTGAGATGGTAAACATAAGTGCTGCTGGAATTGTAATGATATTTCAGCATGGGACCCAGCAACTGCTCATCTTTGAAATATTCTGTAAAACAAGCCCGCAAAGGCCTGAAAAATGTTCCTAGTGATCGGGGGAATGGAACAGATAAGTGCTAGAGCCATCTCAGGAATGTATTGAGACTACTGAAGGTTCAAAATACGTGTGTGTTGGAGTGCACAGCAGTGGTCAGATGTGTCCAAATGCACAGCAGTAAATATATTGCAAGGAAACGGAAAACTGATCTCACCCTAGAAGGCTTCTGGCCTGCATTACATTACAGCACACATCAACCCCCCCCCCCCCAACACACACACACACACCAAGCTGACCATTTTTACTGTACCATTTCCTTGCATCCGAGCAGCACCCGATAGGGCATTCTGATGATGCTTTCCTCGCAGAGAAACATCTTCGACCGACAGAAATTTCCAGCGTCTGAAACAAAATCTCCCCTGTGAGCACAAAATGTGAAGAAATCAGTTTAACTCATGGATCATCAGGGGGACTGTGAGCGAGGCAGGCATAAAAAAGACCGCTAAAGAGATAGTGAGAGCAAGAGAGACAGACATACAGAAAGAGACAGGAACAGAGAGAGAGAGAGAGAGAGAGAGAGAGAGAGAGAGAGAGAGAGAGAGAGAGAGAGAGAGAGAGAGAGAGAGAGAGAGAGAGAGAGAGAGAGAGAGAGAGAGAGAGAGAGAGAGAGAGAGAGAGAGAGAGATTAACAGTTAAACTAGTGAATCAATTGAAAGACTGCAAGCAGGAGTGATAGAATACCAGTGAGAGACAGACGCAGAGAGATATGCACAAAAAGACAGCAACAAAGATAGAGAGAGAGAGAAAAGGAGAGCGGGAGAGGACAGAGATGTCTTCAGGATTATAGAATTGTCCATAAACTGCCATCATTCTTATCCCCGTCATGATGAACCAAAAGAGATAAAATGCCATTACGTTGTGCTGTGGGTGAACATACAGATGTCAGAATGTGTTGTTGCAGCTGTTCTCTGCAGGAACAGTGAGTTTAGCAGTCACACTATGTTCAAGTGCCTCCGTCTCCGTTTCGTTCAAGGACCAGGCATCTCTTTGTGCTGCGACTGCAGGAACACTGAACCGATAGCTTCCCAGCCTGGCACCTCGCATCACTATTAAATCTGATGTTCTTCGCTCTTTTACCCCCATCTGGTAGGAGAGCAAGTGGGAGCTTGTTTTTGAGGATTCAGTGAGTACACAAGGTTTAAGATCCTCCCTGCTTAAACAAGGACCCGAGAGCTCCTGCGACAGAACCCGGGCCAGGTATAAATTATGTGTTTCCGGCCCTGTGGTTTCTACATAAACATGGGCCCTTGTCAGGGCCATTTTAACAGTCCCCTTCTCGCAGTTGTCAGGTCTGACACAGTGTGATTAAACTTGTCAACAGTCCTCCTCCTCTCACCGCCGGCCGGCTCGTGGAGAAATGCAGCCACTTCAGGATATGCTGGCAGCTGCCAAGCCCTGACGCTCACCCCGGGTCATTCCCAGAGCCCATGTTGTCTTCCCCTCCTGGCATACGGCTAACATAAGCAGACCTGGAAACACTCCGTTATCATATTATTTATGAAGGCCAGCCTTCTGAGAGGCAGCTTGAGGAGGAATATCAATTGAGCTCTCCCGCCGTCCTGCTGCCGGGTCGGCGTTCTGCAGCTGAGTGCTTCCACTCCTGCCTCCCCCCAGAATGCAGAGGAGGAAGGGTGTTATCTGCAACCAGAGGTTTGCACACTATAGTGTCATTTATTCGCTGTCTAAACAAACACCGTGCAAACACCGTAGGTGCCTTTGTCATTTGAAAGCCCCATATTTGCAACCCAGAAGGGGAACAAACTATAAACTTGATTCTTGTGTTTGAGAGCGTCTCGCTTCTGACAATTCCCCAGTTTGTTTGCGTAAGTAGAAGGATTTAGTTAATACGTCTAAGCCTCTCCGCAGTTCCCTGGTGGCAACACAAGGATACGGTCTGCTGTCTCTGCCTTGGCTACCGACAATCCACCGATCTGTTCAGCGGGCTATGAGACACACAGCCTCTCCAAGTGTTGGGACTGACAGATTAGAGTGTTAGCACAAAGTCATTATTTCTGGGGAACAAACTGCTCTGCAACTTGCTGCCCAACAAACCAAGACCTTCATTTATGTCTTGACCTGTTTCCAGCCAGAGCAGCATTTAATATGAGAGCCGTTGAGTTTGGCTTTATGCAGCTTTAACCTGTTTGTGATTGTTAGTTCCTGCTGTTTGCATTCTGTACATTAAGATCCACCCATCCATTTTCCAAGCTGCTTATCTGAATTCATGTCGCGGGATGCCGGAGCCTGTCCCTGCAGGCATTGGGCGGCAGGCGGGGAGACACCCTGGACAGGCCGCCAGTAATTGCTAGACTAAATGAGCAGCAAGATGCCACATGTCATTTAACTTCCTATTATTGTAATGTTGGTATTGTTTTTCTGTTATACCCCCTATTGTCTTATTCTTTTGTTTAGCTTCTCATTTTCCTTTTGTGTTACTGTTCTTTTACCCTGAGTGTCCTTGAGTTGTGCAAAGGCTCTATAGTAAAATGTATGATAATTATTAACTAGATCGCATTTTTATAGTGCTTTTCTAGCTACAACAGCCACTCAGAGTGCTTCACAATCAATGAATGCCTCACGTTCAACCCCCCCCCCCACACACACACACACACACACACACGCAGAAACCAACAGTGGTGTTAAGAAATATATTATATCAGGATAAAACCATTGAGATGTATCGTCTTGTTTTTAAGAGGGTCCCAAAAATGGTGTCAGCCATGTAAGGTAACAACCAGCTCACTGGGGGCAGTTAGGATGTAGGTGCCTTGCTGAAGGATACCTCGACATTTTTGCAAGGAGGAGCCGAGGATAGAACCAGCAACTCTGCAGTTACCAGACTTGCTCTACCTCCAAGCCACTGTCGCCACTACTATCCCCAATCTTTTCCTCACCAAATCAGTGGCATGGTGGCTCAGTGGTTAGAGCAGTTGCCTCACAGCAAGAAGGGCCTGGGTTCGAGCCCGGGGTTGTCCAACGTTGGGGGTCGTCCTCTGTGTGGAGTTTGCATGTTCTCCCCGTGTCTGCGTGGGTTTCCTCTGGGGGCTCCAGTTTCCTCCCACAGTCCAAAGACATGAAGGACAGGTGAATTGGCCATACTAAATTGTCCCTAGGTGTGTGTGTGTGTGTGTGTGTGTGTGTGTGTGTGTGTGTGTGTGTGTGTGTGTGTGTGTGTGTGTGTGTGTGTGTGTGTGTGTGTGTGTGTGTGTGTGTGTGTGTGTGTGCGCGCGCCCTGTGATGGCCTGGTGGCCTATCCAGGGTGTCTCCCCGCCTGCCGCCCAATGACTGCAGGGATAAGCTCCAGTATCCCATGAGCAGGATGAGCGGATGGATGGATGGATGGATGGATGGATGGATGGATGGATGGATGGATGGATGGATGGATGGATGGATGGATGGATGGGTGGGTGGGTGGATGGGTGGATGGATGGATATTCTTCTATCTGGGAATATTCCTCATTAGATATGATTAAAACCTAATCCCTTGTATGTGCAAACAACAGACTTGACTGACCCGCAACAAAATTTGAGCTTGAGCTCGAACCTACGAATTTCAGAACACAGGAAACTTTCATTAACTAAAATATGCAATTGAACTTAAGTAAATGTCAGAGTTACATATCTAATATTGCACGAGTGAATGGAGGCATCATAGTTAGGACTTTTATTCAGACGAGCCACGGTTCATGTGGTCTATGAAGAACACTTGTGTGGGATAAACTTCTCTTTCTATGTGAGGGAGAGCGAGAGAGAACAGGGCGGAGCGAAGCCTTGAACTGACCTGCTACTCTGCGTCGTGTTGTAGGACGACTGGAAGATAACACGCGGAGCGGTGAAAAGGCCCGGAGACGGTGTCGGTGCGCCAAAGGGTGGATAAACTCGTGCCGGGCTTATTGTTATTGGTGTTGTGTCGCTTACAGGTGCTATGTGTGTGATATTTCAGCTGTCCTGAAACATGATATCGCTGTCAGAGTTTCAGTCCAATGATTGTAATTCAGTCAGACAAGTTTTGCAGTATAATATTAATGGTAGGAGAGTCATTTATTCATCTTCAGAAGTATCACTTGATTTGCTGTAACTGTTTTAGCGTCCGCTCTCTGGACATAGACAATTCTCAGCAGGTTGAAGACTTGTTTTTTTTTCTTCTCCAATTGCATTTGGCCAGTTACCCCACTGTCTGAGCCGTCCCGGTCTCCGCTCCACCCCCTCTGCCGATCCGGGGAGGGCTGCAGACCACCACGTGCCTCCTCTGATACATGTGGAGTCGCCAGCCGCTTCTTTTCACCTGACAGTGAGGAGTTTCACCAGGGGGACGTAGCGCATGGGAGGATCATGCTGTTCCCCCTCCCCCTCGAACAGGTGCCCCGACCGACCAGAAGAGGCGCTAGTGCGGCGTCCAGGACACGATATTATGAACCCTACATAGCCCTCGCCAAAATCCCGTACCCTGTCCCAAATCTCGCGAACGGACGCCGGATTTCCGCTGCGTTGCTAAGGAAACAATCAACTATCAACTCGGTGCGAAGCAAAGCTAACGTTAGCTACCTTCAATTTTGTAATTTTGTATTTTTCGCAATTTTGGACAGCTGGCTGCTTTTGTAATTTTGGACTGCTGGCTGTCAACAACAGAACGGAGGTAAGTAACGTTAGTTGTCTGAAAATGAACATATATCTAATAAATAGACTTTCTCACATTTAAGAAAGCTGATCAGTAAGTTGTTACCTGTGTATAAAAAGCAATCTCACTATTTACCAGCTAGCTAACTTACTGCACAAGTAGAGTTGACTTTGTGAAGGAAAGTGAGGTTTAACATGCCAAAACGCGCACTCCAGATGAACTTCCCCTCGCTGCACACCCATAAGTCCCTTCCTATCTCTCTCGCCCCCTCTCTCTCTCGACCCGCACGCACGCACGCGCGCGCGCGCACGCACGCACACACACACACACTTTCTGTCTGCTCATCCCCTACTTCCTTTTGCTTTACAGAAATGGCAGATATTCTTTGCTGTCAGATTTGCAAGCCCACTCAGATTGCAGAGGAGAAAGCAAAAGAGCTCGAGGTTAGGTGCAAGTATTTTTTTAAGAGTAGTGTAGTGTAATAAGCTGACACTTATTTAAAGATGAACCAACAAAACATTTGAAAATATTCGTTTTGATTGTTTTGCTCACCATGTTACCCCATATTGTGGCAGTCATAATTCACTGTTGTTACCGTATTGATTTGCCACAGTCCAAATCTCATCTTTACACTGCTATCTCGAACCCACTCGCCATTTCATGCAGTCATATCTGTCGATTGGGTTGAAATTATGATTGTGAGGGAAAGAATAGCCTTAAGTTGACTAACCTAACAATTTTAGGTTACAAGGTCTGCCTCTGCTCCTTGGATACGTTATTGGTATTATATTAATGTTGATTGTGGATAACTTAGACAGGTTAAATTGTGGGTGTACAGCGTTTCCTTGATGAGCGCTAACCCCATAACAACATATTTTCGCGTTGCTACGGTGGCGCACACGTGACAAAGCCAGAAACGGGATTTTGGCGAGGCCTATGTAGGGTTCATAATATCGCGTCCAGGACACGTACCCACATCCGGCTTCCCACCCACAGACACAACTGGCTGTAATTGTGTCTGTAGGGACGCCCGACCAAGTCGGAGGGGGATTCGAACTGGCGATCCCCGTGTTGGTAGGCAACGGAATAGACCGCTACTCCACCCAGACACCCCCATTGGTTTCACCCATACCGGGAACCTGTGGCTCAAAAAGGCTAAGCTATTTCTGGCTGTCAGGACTTGGCTGAATTACGCCTGAACCTTGTCACAACCTCTTGATTGGCACATTTCAGAAATCATTGGTCTTTTTGGTTACATTTTATTTTAGGGGGTCGGAGGGGGTCGGAAATTACCTAGTAATTTCCTAGTAATAACGTGGTAATTATCACGTAATTTCTTAGAAATAAGGTTGAAATTACCTTGTAATTTGGGTTAGGGTTAGGGTTAGCTGTAAAATTACCTGTAACCACGTTATTACTAGGAAATTACAAGGTAATTTCCACCTTATTTCTAGGAAATTATGTGATAATTACCACCTTATTACTAGAAAATTACTAGGTAATTTCCGACCCCCCAAAATAAAGTGTTACCATCTTTTTAGATGAAACTAGCTAATAGGTCTGAAATGTTGTCAGTATCTCACTGAGCCACATTTAATATTGCATGAGTCACTCAAACCCATTAATATTATTAATTAATACCTCTTGGTGTGTGATAAGACGAGCCAGTGCTTTACCTGTGCCCCCGTCCATATAATAGGGTTAGTGGTCGTGTCAGGGAGGGCAACTGACGTAACATTTTGCCAAACCAGTATGCGGATTGACGAGGCCATACCGCATCAGTCGAGGCCCTCACAGGGTCCTGATGGAAACTGTAAGATCTGCTGAGGCGACCCCTGGCCAACAAGGGAAACGCGGAAAGAAGAAGAAGGTGTGTGATAAGATGTACGTACCATATGTGTTAATTTTCCTGACTCTAGAATTAAACTGACCAATCTGATACCTTTAAATAAAAAAAAGGCCGTACTTGGATCCCAATTTAATGACGACTTTATTGCAGATCAGACTAGGTAATTGAAAAGGCCGTCATTTCCTTATCTTAAACAGGAAAACGCTTCCATGGCACCGGCTTTGAAATTCCCTCTGTCTCACTGAGATTAGCTGTCTAGCTTAACAATGAGACCTATGCGGTACAGGCAATCACAATAACATCGTGGGGACAAAATACCCCGTCATTTTCCCCATTCCGTCTTCATTTGAAAGAAGTCATCTCGGCTTAGTACATTTGCTAAAATAACTTGTCTGAACTAAATTTCTCCAAATAAATCCTCCGGGCGCAGACTCGGCACCGCTGGTATCTGTCAGCGCGACTGCGCACGCACGCACGCACGGCGGGAGTGAGGCTGTGATTCTGGTCCTTTGCATGACAAAGAATTGGCTGAAATAGAAACATTCACATGGCTGAATGGTCCAAATGAATGGGGCCCTTTTGTTTCTTGGCATTATTCACTGGAGAAAAGAAAAGAGGGACTATTCATTTTCTACATTGTATGAACTTGTATTGGAGTTAGGTCAGCGGGAATAATACTTATTTCATTATTTATTGGCGTGTGCGTCTGCAGGTTCCCCTCCATGCAGCAGTCGAGCCATTCCGCCTTAATTACCGCGGTGCGAGAGCCGCTGTGTGATAATGATCGGGCTCATCTCGACTAGGGTGACCAACAGCAAACTGTCCTCAGTGGTGTTTCTGAAGCCGCTCGTGTGGGCTGTACTTATGTCACATGGGCCCGATAAACGTGTTGCAGACATGTTGCAGAAATTGCCTCATCCCTGTCCTTGTTGTGGCCAGAAATGAGAGGGGCAAGTGGGTGGAGTACTGTCTTCGGAGCGCACCGGGCCTGGCAGCGTGTCTGCTTTCATGCCTCATTCATTCACTTGATCACCTCATTAGAGAGATACGAAGGTGTGGAGGAGAGGCCTCGTCACCCTGAGACGGAAAAGGAAGGGGCCCCTCCCATCTAACCCCCCTCCTGTCAGCCGTCCCTCCGTGGGCGCGTGCACCTGAACTTAACCCCCGCGGCCTGCAAGCTGCCATATGTGCACACTTCATAAGGTAACACAGAGCACATCTGAATTCTCCACTGGAGAATCACCAGCGTAGGAGTGTGTCCAGGAAAATCGAGGAGCTATGTGAAATTGCAGAATTGGGCATGTGTGTGTGTGTGTGTGTGTGTGTGTGTGTGTGTGTGTGTGTGTGTGTGTGTGTGTGTGTGTGTGTGTGTGTGTGTGTGTGTGTGTGTGTGTGTGTGTGTGTGTGTGTGTGTGTGTGTTCATATGTAGCTGGTTAGATATGTACGATGCTATTTTGGTTCCATATCTGTCACCGCAGCATCTCTCGCTCTTGCTGCCTGACACACGTACAGTGGGTGGAGAGCTCCCAGTTCATCACACAGACTGGATAAATTGCAGCTGTGGGACGACTTCCAAGTGCACATCGGTCATAGCTGCCCCGGATACGTTACCCAGAGGAAGCCAAACTTGGCAAACACATCCCAAAAATCACCAACTGTGATGTTTCCGGAATTTTAGAGAGGACTGAGAAGCGGTGACGTTCATAATTAGCTTCATCCATTAAGATCTACGTGAGGTGAGAAGACCAAGCTTCACCTTAAAATGCATTGCAGCTTCCGTGTAGAACAGAAATTGGTCCTTTTCATTTTGTGTTTTGGGGGACCGGCAGAGTTGTGACAGGCTAGAGCAATAAGCGCTGTTATGTTACAGTTTTTAAGAGCTCTGTCATTATGCTCTACCTGTTTTTATTGATTTCCTCTGGCCTTTCTCACTCCCGGGTTCCTCCACTACAAATGACCCTCATATTGTTGGGATATGGCTTCTGCAGGAGCCACATGGCAATTATTTTTCTAGTTGCTTTTGTTCAAAGTTGTTTTCTCTCCAAAAGAATAAACCAAGCTGTACCAATGAGGGAAATAAAGGTAACACTTTATTTTAGGGGGTCGGAAATTACCTAGTAATTTCCTAGTAATAAGGTGGTAATTATCACATAATTTCTTAGAAACAAGTTTGAAATTACCTTGTAATTTCCTAGTAATAGGTAATTTTACAGCTAATCCTAACCCTAACCCAAAATACAAGGTAATTTCAACCTTATTTCTAAGAAATTACGTGATAATTACCACCTTATTACTAGGTAATTTCTGACCCCCTAAAATAAAGTGTAACCGAAATAAATAAATCCCTTGAATTCCACCGTAGCTTGGATTTCATTTCAATTATTATTTTATGTCAATAAACTAAAGATTTAATACCAAAATAGGAGTACCCACCGTTCAGAAATATGACGCCCTCTCGGGTAAAATGATTCCTGCTATGGGATATTTTTGATGTGATGTTGTGAGTAATTTTCTTCAGGAATAGCCATATTTTCGTCCATTCGTTCTCACTTAATTTATTTCTACTTGACTTGACTTCTATGGGATGAGGCTGGTGGATGGATGGATTGACGGATGGATGGATGGATGGATGGATGGATGGATGGATGGATGGATGGATGGATGGATGGATGGATGGACGGATGGATGGATGGATGGATGGATGGATGGATGGATGGATGGATGGATGGGATGGGGCTGGTGGATGTATGGATGGATGGATGGATGGATAGATGGATGTATGTATGGATGGATGGATAGATGGATGGATGGATGGGATGGGGCTGGATTCTGTCCAAATAGGCATTGAGTGCAGGGCAGCAAGATAACCAGGAAAAGACAAACACACGCACACCTATGGCTAGTTTAAAATGTCTAATTAATGGGCATCCGGGTAGCGTACCAGTCTATTCCGCTAGTTCGAATCCCCGTGTTACCTCCGGCTTGGTCGGGCGTCCCTACAGACACAATTGGCCATGTCTGCAGGTGGGAAGTCGGATGTGGGTATGAGTCCTAGTCGTTGCACTAGCGCGTCCTCTAGTCAGTCGGGGTGCCTATTCGGATGGGGGGGGGGGACTGGGGGGCATAGCGTGATCCTCCCACGCGCTGCGTCCCCTTGGTGAAACTCCTCACTGTCAGGTGAAAAGAAGCGGCTGGTGACTCCACATGTATCGGAGGAGACATATGGTAGGTAGTCTGCAACCCTCCCCGGATCGGCAGAGGGGGTGGATGGAGCAGCAACCGGGATGGCTCGGGAAAGTGGGGTAATTGGCCAAGTACAATTGGAGAGAAAAAAGGGGGAAAATCCCCCCCCCAAAAAAACAAATAAAATAAAATGTCCAATTAATCTGACTCGCACAAGGAGAAAATGCAACCCCTCTCAGAAGGGTAGGATTCAATACTCTTTTCTGAATATATTAATGTGCGTAAGTTTATGCTGATAGCTTGTATTACTCATGCAATCTTCCTACTGTACATTTGTAGTTGGTTTTCTATTATGCTGATATTGCACTATTATTTTTATTATAATTTTGTTTTTTCTTATTATTGCTTTATACAAAGACTGTTATTGCCTCACCCCCTTTCATTGCCCACTTAATATTCCTCTTATACACTTGGGTCTTTTTTACTGTAGGTTGTTTCGTCATGTCCCATGTGTGGTCTGTGTGAGTATCACACCAAGTCAGGCCCCTTGAATGAGCTGACCTCCTTCACGATCGATAAAACATGCACTTGAACAAACATGGACCCTCCGGCTGTGAGGCAGCCACTGTGCACCACTGAGCACGTTTAGAGGTGCTGTCGTCTGTGGGTTTAACAGAAGTACCAGAGCTTCTATTAAATGCTGTATGAGCTCTGGCAAAAAATACCATTAAAGAAGCTAACATTTAAATTTCAGGGCAAGGTAACTAAAATGTTTCCAGTAATCAGACCATCTCACTGGTATTCTACAGATTTGTATTGTATTAGCACACAGTCATCACCTAACCAGTGTGGATGGGAGACAGAGGGGAGATGATTGTGACATAATTCCTTTGTTGGACTCTAACGTTTGAGATCACAAACTCAGAGGGAATGAGACAGTCCATCCAGGGCAGCCCATAAGGAGGAAAAGGGTAAAGCTTTCTGGCGCCCAGCCTTTAGGGGGGGCAGCAATAATCATGTTCATCAGCGATATGTACTATTACTACTACTACTACTACTACTACTACTACTACTACTACTACCGTTAGGGGTCACCACAGTGGATCACCTTTTTCCATCTCTTCCTGTCCTCTGCATCTTCCTCTGTCCCACCGGCCACCTGCACATCCTCTCTCACCACATCCATAAACCTCCTCTTTGGTGGCGTAGCGGTCTATTCCGTTGCCTACCAACACAGGGATCGGTGGTTCGAATCCCTTTGTTCCCTCCAGCTTGGTCGGGCGTCCCTACAGACGCAATTGGCCGTGTCTGCGGGTGGGAAGCCAGATGTGGGTATGTGTCCTGGTCACTGCACTAGCGCCTCTTCTGGTTGTTCAGGGTGCCTGTTCGGGGTGGGGGGCTGGAGGGAATAGCGCGATCCTCCCACGTTCTACATCCTCCTGGTGAAACTCCTCACTGTCAGCTGAAAAGAAGTGGCTGGCGACTCCACGTGTATCGGAGGAGGCATGTGGTAGTCTGCAGCCCTCCCTGGATTGGCACAGGGGATGGAGCAGCGACCAGGACGACTCAGAAGAGTGGGGTAATTGGCCGGGTACAATTGGGGAGAAAAAGGGGGGGGGGATCTAAAAAAAAACCCTCCTCTTTGGCCTTCCTCTTTTCCTCTTCCCTGGCAGCTCCATATTCAGCATCCTTCTCCCAATATACCCAGCATCTCTCCTCCACTCAAACCATCTCAGTCTTGTCTCTCTTGCTTTGTCTCCAAACCGTCAAACCTGAGCTGTCCCTCTAATATAATCGTTCCTAATCCTGTCCTTCTTCGTCACTCCCAATGAACATCTTAGCATCTTCAACTCTGCCACCTCCAGCTCCACCTCCTGTCTTTTTATCAGTGCCACTGTCTCCAAACCATATAACATCACACAACCATCTTGTAAACCTTCCCTTTAACTCTTGCTGTTACCCTTCTGTCGCAAGTCACTCCTGACACTCTTCTCCACCCACTCCACCCTGCCTGCACTCGCTTCTTTCACCTCTCTCCTGCACTCCCTGTTACTTTGATCAGTTGACCCCAAGTATATAAACTCATATGCCTTCGTCATCTTTACTCCTTGCATTCTCACCATTCCACTGTCCTCCCTCTCATTCACGTATGTATTCTGTCTTGCTCCTACTGACTTTCATTCCTCTTCTCTCCAGTGCATACCTCCACCTCTCCAGGTTCTCCTCAACCTGCTCCCTACTCTCGCTACAGATCACAATATCATCCACAAATATCATAGTCCATGGAGACTCCTGCCTGATCTCATCTGTCAACCTGTTCATCACCATTGCAAACAAGAAAGGGCTCAGAGCCGATCCTTGATGTAATCCCACCTCCACCTTGAACCCATCTGTCATTCCAGCCGCACACCTCACCACTGTCACACTTCCCTCATACATAACCTACACCACTCCGACATACTTCTCTGCATCTCTTGACTTCCTCATACAATACCACACCTCCTCTCTCGGCGCCCTGTCGTATGTTTTCTCTAAATCCCCAAAGACTCAATGTAACTCCCTCTGGCCTTCTCTATACTTCTCGATCAACATTCTCAAAGCAAACATCACATCTGTGGTGCTCTTTCGTGGCATGAAACCATACTGCTGCTCGCTAATCATCACCTCTCCTCTTAACCTAGCTTCTATTACTCTTTCCCATATCTTCATGCTGTGGCTGATCAATTTTATACCTCTGTAGTTATAGGCCGGGAGCCAGGACCAGCCCCCAGGATGTTTTCTGCTACCTTTATTTCACTATTATTTCTTGTTAGCCTATACCTTGGGCCATCAGAAGTTGATAACGAGCACCCCCAACTCGGCCCCGTTTGGCCACAGGGGGCCAAAAACCCAATTTTTGAGCCGTGTTCCTGGCGAAATTATGTACATGCAAATATTAAGGTACTACAATGGCATAAATAGTCATACGAGAATGAAATTTGGCAGAGAGTATCCTGATACATAGGGGGAAGCAGGAAAATATGATTCTGGGGCTTGCTGCAACTCAATTTTAAGATATCACCCACACCATCCCCAAAAAGACAAAAAAAAGTATTGTCCGCCTGACAAATTATCATCAAAATGATTATTCTTCAGCACTTTATGGTGAATATGTATGCCTTGCTTGTGTATAGACAACTTCCCTGGTTCTTAAGCTTCAATTTGAGCCCAAGTGACCTTTCTATCTCAAATATTACTCTTGCTGTGGCCGAAAGTCTTCACTATAGGCCTACAGTACCTCAAATATGAAAAAGGCAGATATGTATAATTTCCATTGCCATGGTAACTGTGGGCTGTATCAGAAGCAGCCTGAATACCACAAGGCCACCACAGATTGAAGGTATGTATTAGGTTCTAGACCAGTGACTAAGCATTGTAACAATGATTAGAATATTTATTAAACTGATATTTAACAACCTTAACATGATTTAAGCTAGTCTCTTTAGTTTTAGCAAGCTAGCAAGCAAAATTTTGCAATCAAGCTAGCGAGGTTGCAATATTCATGAGGTGTGTTGTAGCTACAGTTGGAATACTATCAGTCTGCACATTTGAGGTGATAAGAGAAATAATTGTAATGCAAAGCATTATATTTGAATCAATGTGAATTGGCACACTGAATAGTACTCCCTATTTCATTATTGCAATACTGATTTTAAGATTGTTGCATTGTTACAGTATATGAATCAGTCAAGATGCCAAAGAGACGACAAGATGATGAAGACTGGACACCTTGCCAGAGTTCTTCAAAGCAGAAGAAACAGCCACCGCCCCAGTCACCTCTGGGAAATTGCATTCTGCATGGTTGTAAGGGGACAGTAAATGTTAAGTTTATAGCGTTTTCTTCTAAGGCTGATCCACGTAATGCATTTACTGAAATCCACGACATGAAAAACAAACTTTTGACACAAACGTCGACTGTGGTGGCATGCCAGATGTTTGTGACTCAATTCCTGATGATTATCTGCTGATTGTGGGTATCATGAAAGCTGTCGACGCATTTTTTTCTGTAATGCTAACCATGCTTTAGCAAGGAATTGTCAAGCAGAAAAATACGCTACTAGACCAACACGTGAGCATGTGGATTCTTCCGTTTTGTTTGGAAATTATTGCATATTCTGCAAAAGTGGCACAGTGAAGCAAGCTTCTGGCAATAGATATAGCTTGCAGAAATTCCAGTCAAATGCATACAAAAATATTGAGCAAAAAGCTATGGAACTAGGTGATGAAGATTTTTTGTGCAAAATCCAGGGAGTAGATTTATTTTCTAAGGAGGCTCAATTTCATGACTGCTGTCGCAAGCAGTACTTAGTAAAGCGAGCACCTCAGCCTGACACTACAGCTGCAGCGGATGAAATAACTACAAAGAAGGGAATGATCGGTAAAGCTTTCAATGGGGTGTATGTTCATATAAAAACAGAAGTTATTCAAAAGGGTCAGGTTGTGAAACTTGCTCATCTTACTGTTTTGTATAATGAAACCTTGAGACAATTTGGAGAAGAAGCTCCTGCTCAGATAACAAGCCATAACCTGAGACTAAAAATCGAATGCTGTCCTGATCTCAAAGATAGTATCAACTTCTCATCTTGCCCATACAAAGACACATTAGTGTTTTGTACATCCCAAAGAATCTATGAAGACGACAGTGCGTTCAGCTTATGAGATGGGAATTACTGATTGGAGTAAAGAGATCAGCCATGATCTTCACAAAAAAATCCTAAAAGCCTTCAAAAATTCCGAACCACTCCCTTGGCCTCCTAGAGCTCAGGATCTCCCTGACCCAAAAGAGGAGATTCCTTCTGAGGTTTTCCAATTTGTTTTAAACCTAATCTGCGGTGAAAGGAAGCCATCATATCGGGAGGACAATCTGGCATCATCAATTTCTCAAGACATCTGCAGAGCAGTTACAGCAGGTCAATGGAAGATGAAGAAACACATCTTACTATGTATGACACTACGCCATCTCTTCTGATCCAAGAGCATCACCACTCTGATAAATAGACTTGGCCACTGTGAGTCCTACACATACTCAATAGAACTTGAAACGGCTCTGGCAAATTCAATTATGGAAAGTGCTTCATTAATCAGCAACTCAGATGTTATCAAGAGACAACCTGATGGAGCAGTCTTCCATTGTGACTGGGACAATTTTGATCAGCTAGTATCAGATGTATATGGGGCAGGGTCCATTCATACCGCTGTAGGCATCTACCTGCAAGATCAAGGGTCCTGTGCAGATGCAGCAGCCCTGACCACAACACAGCCTACACAAGAGTCAGCCTACACTAATCCGAACACTCAACCTCCAAAAAAAACAACGATCATTTAAAAGTCCTGCTCAGGAGTTGCCAACTTACTACAAGCAGAAACGATCTGAACCAGCTAACTTGTAGTCATCCAATTCAAATAACACATCCACATACCACTCAAAATCATCAGATAGTGATATAATTTGGGTCATTGCTCGTAAAATCAACTCCGGCGATCAGCACATCCCTGGTCTGTCAGGTTGGGTGTCTGTTACTGGCCGTTCTCTAAAATGCCTCACCACAATTGGGTATTATCCCATGATCAATGCTCCCATAACCGACTTGACAACCATTCAAGAATGCCTTAGATGCAGCCAAGTCGCATCCTCTGAAGCTGGACAAGAGTACACCATCAGTACATTTGACCTAGGTGTTTGCATGAAAGCCTACCCTCTAATATGGAATGAACCTGAAAAATATAAAAAGCACATCATCCTCATTGGTACATTCCATTGCTGTGGAGCTTACTTGAAACGTATAGGCCGAAGATACTGTCAAGGGAGTGGATGGGTCGAAGTGGCTTTGGAAGCGAAACTGATCACCACAGGCTCTGTGGCTGGGGTCACTGATGGAAAGAATTGGGACAGAGCTATGAACACACAGAAGTCGATGCTAGAAGGTCTTGAAAGACTCCTCTGTTACAAGTATCTGGAAACTCATGGAGCACTCTCAGCTGAAGGTACATTTTTTCTGGAAAAACATACCCCGAATGAATCTACTCTAACTGAAGTTCTATCATCGGCTGATATATCTCACCACATAACAGAATACAATTCATTTAGAGAAAGAGTGAGAAAGGGGGAGCTGGGAGAAACTGGTCGGTTTTGGATGGAATACATGGACTGCATCTGGCTTGTCCTGTCAATGAACAGCGCAATCAAAATGAATGACTATGATGGGTACGAAGCTGCCATAAACATCATGCCAGACCTCTTTTTCTGCTCAGATCAGCAGAATTATGCTAGATTCCTCACATACTTTGGATGCTTTCTTGAACACATTGAGGAAACACATCCTGGTTCAGAGAAACTTTTGCGCGCTGGAGCAATCAGTGTAGCCAGATCACATATCCCAGGCAACCGCTGCCACGTTGACAAAACAATAGAGGAGACAGCTATGAAATGGCTTAAGTCAAACTCGGGTTCTGGAACATACTCAGCTGGAATCTGTGGAATCACCAGCAATTATGAAGCCAGCCAATGTCACATCCTGACTGCCCATGCTAAAGGAGAGTTTGTAGAGGCCATGTGGAATATGATTAGCAGCCAAGATGAGCATTCAGAGAAGCAGCAAAGAGATCTAAGACCATGTGAAATCAATCGGTCTGAGGATTAAGTGCAGCGAACAATAGAAGCATTTCAGAGTTTCATCAACCCATTTCAGCTTGATACTTCTCAACCCTTGACAAGTTTGACTTCAGGTGCTGCTATGCCAGAAGAGGTGCGCTCTGATGTGCTGAATGCTCTGAAAAATGGCCAAACTCAAAAAGAAGAGTTCATCCGTGATCGTCTTCTTACAAAGAAAGTCCTTTTTTTTAATCCTATCAAGAGAAACAAATTTAAGACAGTGTCTTCCACAACACCTAAAAGGAAGCTTACGGCATCAAACCAGAGAGTAATCCATTATAAGGCTACAAGTGGATTTATCTTTCAAATTTTCACCAAATCACAGCTACTAAGGTCACAAATCAGCATCTCTGATCTGATGTGCTATCCCCTGACTCTGACGCCATATTCCATCTCAACAATCGATGGCTTCTTTGCAAAAACCAACAAGGCACAAGGAATGAACTACATGATCAAAGATGCTGAGAATGCACAGCTCCCCTCTCCTAGCCAATGTGCTCTCATTCAAGATGGAAACTCCTCATTCTACATGAACGATGTGCCCTGGACAATGAAGACTATATCAGAGCGCACCTTCAAATGTCTACCTGCTGCAGCTGAAACAGTATTCAGCACAGACACTTATGCAGACCGTCTTCATTCACCAAAATCAGCTGAGAGGGATCGTAGAGGTTGTGGGGAACGGTTCATAGTTAGTGGTCTGAATGTTCATCGGCCTGCAGATTGGAACGTTTTCCTCACAAATGATGAAAACAAGAAATCATTCATTCATTTACTTCTCGAGCACTGGAGCTCTGCAGATATGATGGAAGAGATCCTCAGAAGGCCTGTCATCTTCATAGAGGCTGGTCAAGCTTTCAAAATAGAATGTCATGCTGGAGTAATATCAAAAGAACTTCTACCTGAGATCTGTTCAAACCATGAGGAAACTGATGTGAGGGTGATCCTCTACATAAATTATTTCCAAACCAAAATGCCTCACATCAAAACAGTCAGAGTCAGAGCAAAAGACTCTGACATTTTCTTCATTCTCCTCTACTACGCCAAATCATTCACAGTTGACATCATCTTTGACATGGGAAATAAGCTGATCAATATCAACCAGCTGGCTGACAATTATTCACAAGAACATGTTTCAGCTCTGCTGGCCTTGCATGCCTTCACTGGTGCTGACTGCACTTCAGCATTCAAAGGCAAAGGAAAGGTGCGACCGATCAAGATTCTGAATCAGAATTCAAAGTTCATTCAGATCTTTGCTGCAGTGGGGAACTCTTGGGAGCTTGATGAGCTTGTCCTCAGTGGTGCCAAAGAGTTCACCTGTCACCTCTATGGCTTTGGTCCTCGAGTTAAGCAGGTTGATGAGGCAAGAGAGGTCAAGGTCAAGAAAATATGTGGCTCAAGCCTCGAGCTGCGACAAGGTCTCTCTATTGACCTTTCCACCTTTCCACCGTGCAAGCGAGTCCTTTTGCAGCACATAAAGAGAGTGAACTACCAAGTAGGAATCTGGAAAAGGGCTCATGAAAACCACCCAGAAGTCCCATCCCCTTTGGACCATGGGTTTCATGTAAATGACGATGGCAAGCTAGAACCTCTGTGGTTTGAGGGTGACGTCATCCCCCAGGCCCTTGTTGATGTCTTGGAAGAAGAGGGGACAGATGAGGATGACCTTGAGGAAATACACACTAACATGGATGATGATGAAGAAGAGGAGGAATATGGGGATGATTAAGATATCAAATCCAATTTAGATTTTATTTTATTTTTTTAGATTTTTTTCGGATTTCAGCTTTATTAGATAGTACAGTTGAAAGAGACATGAGTGGGGAAAGAGAGAAGGGAGGACATGCAGCATATGGAAGTGGGCTGGATTCAAACCCATGCTGATGCGTTAGGAACTAGTGTTGTGGTACACGCACTATCCCAGTGAACCACCAATTATGATTTATTTGATATTATTTTTATTTTTTAAGGTGAATTTTTGGCTTCTTCTGTTGTTGTTTCTCCCTTTGCCTATATTTTGTGTAGTTTTTTTGGGGACAGTGGGATGGGATGGGGTAAGAGGGTAGGAATTAATGTTTCATTGTTGTTAATAAAATGAAAGCCATCTGTTTTCTAAAAAAAGATATATTATAATAAAAAATGTTTACTGTACTCTATTGGTGGTTGGCTTCTACTTGAGTGCATTGCTTTGGACCTATAGGCCCATTGCTATAGGCCTATGAGACACCATTTAAAAGCATTTGTTTACCTACAGGTTCTTTAGTATTCACTTTTCATGTTCACATCAGATAGCAGTAGTAAGCAGTACATATGAACATATTGTTAAATGCAATAAATTGCACTTACCCCCATTTGGAATGCCAGTGACTAAAAAATTAAATGTTCTCTGATTTGAGGTATAGAGAAGACTTTCGGCCACAGCAAGAGTAATTTCTGAAATAGAAAGGTCATCTCTGGCTCAAATTGAAGCTTAAGAACTAGGGAAGTTGTCTATACACAAGTGAGGCATACATATTCACCATAAAGTGCTGAAGAATAATCATTTTGATGATAATTTGTCAGGCGGACAGTATTTTTTTTTTGTCTTTTTGGGGATGGTGTGGATGATATCTTAAAATTGAGTTGCAACAAGCCCCAGAATCATATTTTCCTGCTTCCCCCTATGTATCAGGATACTCTCTGCCAAATTTCATTCTTGTATGACTATTTATGCCATTGTAGTACCTTAATATTTGCATGTACATAATTTCGCCAGGAACATGGCCCAAAAATTGGGTTTTTGGCCCCCTGTGGCCAAACGGGGCCGACTTGGGGGTGCTCGTTATCAACTTCTGATGGCCCGAGGTATAGGCTAATAAGAAATAATAGTGAAAAAAAGGTAGCAGAAAACATCCTGAGGGCTGGTCCTGGCTCCCGGCCTATTACTACAGTTCTGCACATCACCCTTATTCTTGAAAACCCATACCAGCATGCTTCCTCTCCACTCCTCATGCATCCTATCACTTTCCAAGATTGTGTTAAACAATCTAGTTAAAACTCCACTGCCATCTCTCCTAAACATCTCCATGTTTAGGAGGTATATTCATCCTAAATATAAGTAATGATAATGGCAATACTTGCCATTAAGTGTGAACTGGCTAAAGAGTAATGCCATTATAAAGCACTTTGCATCCAATAAGATGGGGAAGATGGCAGTATACGAGGCAAAGATGAAGCCATAATGTAAGAAATTGCATTTTCTACTAAGAAATGTGTGGTGTAAGGTTAGCAGATCTTTGTTGACCTTGGTGTGTTTAAGTGTGTCAAAGAGTTCTAATGTGTGTGTGTGTGTGTGTGTGTGTGTGTGTGTGTGTGTGTGTGTGTGTGTGTGTGTGTGTGTGTGTGTGTGTCTGTGTGTGTCTGTGTGTGTGTGTGTGTGTTAAGTCGAGTCAATTTTATTTTTATAGCCCTACTACTACTACTACTACTTTCAACTGCTCCGATTAGGGGTCGCCACAGTGGATCATCTGTTTCCATTTCTTCCTGTCCTCTGCATCTTCCTCTGTCACACCAGCCACCGGCACGTCCTCCCTCACCACATCCATAAACCTCCTCTTTGGCCTTCCTCTTTTCCTCTTCCCTGGCAGCTCCATATTCAGCACCCTTCTCCCAATATACCCAGCATCTCTCCTCCACACATGTCCAGACCATCTCAATCTTGCCTCTCTTGCTTTGTCTCCAAACCATCCAACCTGAGCTGTGCCTCTAATATACTCGTTCCTAATCCTGCCCTCCTTCATCACTCCCAATGAACATCTTAGCATCTTCAACTCTGCCACCTCCAGCTCCACCTCCTGTCTTTTCATCAGTGCCACTGTCTCAAAACCATATAACATAGCTGGTCTCACAACCATCTTGTAAAGCTTCCCTTTAACTCTTGCTGGTACCCTTCTGTCGTAAATCACTCCTGACACTCTACTCCACCCACTCCACCCTGCCAGCGTTCTCTTCTTCACCTCTCTTCTGCACTCCCTGTTACTTTGGACAGTTGACCCCAAGTATTTAAACTCATACTCCTTCGTCACCTCCACTCCTTGCATCCTGACCATTCCACTGTCCTCCCTCTCATTCACACATATGTATTCCATCTTGCTCCTACTGACTTTCATTCCTCTTCTCTCCAGTTTATACCTCCACCTCTTCAACCTGCACCCTACTCTCGCTACAGATCACAATGTCATCCGCAAACACCATAGTCCACAGAGACTCCTGCCTCATCTTGTCCGTCAACCTGTTCATCACCATTGCAAACAAGAAAAGGCTCAGAGCCGATCCTTGATGTAATCCCGCCTCCACCTTGAACCCATCTGTCATTCCAACCGCACACCTCACCATTGTCACACTTCCCTCATACGTATCCTGCACCACTCCTACATACTTCTCTGCAACTCCTGACTTCCTCATACAATACCACACCTCCTCTCTCGGCACCCTGTCATAAGCTTTCTCTAAATCCACAAAGACACAATGTAACTCCTTCTGGCCTCCTCTATACTTCTCCATCAACATTCTCAAAGCAAACATCACATCTGTACTGCTCTTTCATGGAATGAAACCATACTGCTGCTCGCTAATTATCACCTCTTCTCATAATCTAGCTTGTATTATTCTTTCCCATATCTTCATGCTGTGGCTGATCAACTTTATACCTCTGTAGTTGTTACAGTTCTGCACATCGCCCTTGTTCTTGAAAATGTACCAGTATGCTTCTTCTCCCTCCTCGCTTTCCAAGATTGTGTTAAACAATCTAGTTTTTTTTTTAAATCTAGTTTAAAAAATTCAAAATTAAAAGAAATAAAAAAAATTATTTGTATATCCAAATATCACAAATTACAAATTTGCTTCAGGGTTCTTTACAGCAGCACAACATCCTGTCCTTAGACCCTCGCATCGGATAAGGAACAACTCCCTAAAAGAACCCTTTACCAGGGAGAAACGATAGGAAGAAACCTCAGGGAGAGCAACAGAGGAGGGGTCTCCCTCCCAAGATGGCTAACGTGCAATCGTTGCTGCGGTTACACAGTTTACAGACTACACCATTGAAAAAGGATAATAGAGTTATGATGGAATCACAAAATATACGAAGAATATGATGAGGAGGGGCGGCACGGTGGCGCAGTGGTTAGCGTGGTTGTCTCAAAGCAAGAATGCCCTGAGTTCGAGCCCCGGGGTAGTCCAACCTTGGGGGTAATCCCGGGTGTGGAGTTTGCATGTTCTCCCCGTGTCTGCATGGGTTTTCTCCGGGGGCTCCAGTTTCCTCCCACAGTCCAAAGACATGCAGGTCAGGTGAATCGGCCATACTAAATTGTCCCTAGGTATGAATGTGTGTGTGTGTGTGTGTGTGTGTGTGTGTGTGTGTGTGTGTGTGTGTGTGTGTGTGTGTGTGTGTGTGTGTGCACACACGTGCGTGTGTCGGCCCTGTGTGACAGTCTGGCGGCCTGTCCAGGGTGTCTCCCCGCCTGCCGCCCAATGACTGCTGGGATAGGCTCCAGCATCCCCGCGACCCTGAGAGCAGGATAAGCGGTTCGGTCATTGGATGAATGAATGAGGAGGAGGATGCCAAGCAGTGTCCAGACGCCACCGGAACAGCCCAGGACCTGAGCCATGTGACCAGCATTACCATGTTAAAAAAAAAAGAAAGAAAAAAAGATGAGTCACACATCTGAGTGAGAAGGATATAACATTGAAAAAGGATAACAAAATTATACAGATTTATAAGGTATATAAAAAGAAAATGTGATGAGGGGGATGCCAAGCAGTGTGCAGGTGGCGACCACCATCACCATGGAGACCTGGGAAGAGGACAGAGTGCACGTGCACACAAGGGAGATGCACATCACACCATTCACACAGAAAAGAGAAAGGATAAAATGTCAGAGAGGGAAAACAGTTTGCAATAGTCAATAATTTATACGCTATAATCTCGTTGGCAGAACAGTGGTTGGTAAATTCATTGAGACAGAAACCGACCTGCCATGCAGTACAGGTTATGGAGCACTCAAAGGCAACTAATTGTAGGCTAAGGCAAAAAGATGAGTTTTAAGTTTGGATTTAAAGGACTCAACAGACTGATTGTCTGATGGCAGCAGGCAGGTTATTCCACAATAACGGGGCCTGATAAGAAAAGGCCCTGCTGCCACCAGCTGACTTCTTTTTAACTTTGGGTACACACAGGGGCCCTGTATTTTGAGAGCAAAGAGCTCAAGATGGAATGTATGATTTAAGGAGCTCAGACAGCTAAAATGGGGCAAGCCTATTTAGGATTTTATAAGTCAGCAGAAGCACCCTGAAGTCTGATCTAACATGGATAGGAAGCCAATGAAGGGAGGCAAGAATTGGTGTAATATAATCAAATTATGATCAGATTTCCTAGTTTTAGTTAGGATTCTAGCTGCAGCATTATGAACCATATGGAGACTGTTAGTATTAGCATGTGGCAGACCTGAAAACAGAACATTACAGTAATCAAGGCTGAATGAAGCAAACACATGTATTAGATTCTCAGCATCAGCCATGGACTGGAAAGTCTGAATTTTAGCTGTTAGCAAGTGAAAAAGGCAGTTTTGGGGATTTTTTTTAATGTGCTTATCAAAGGAAAGGCTGGGATCAAATGTAACACCAAGATTTTTGGCTGCCACACTGCTACACAGTTGTCAGTTGTTATCATTACTTGATCAAATTGGTGTCTGTGTCTAGCAGGGCCAATGACCAGCATCTCGATTTAATCCGAATTTAAAAGCAGAAAGTTTAGTGACATCCAGTTTTTCACAGCAGCCAGGCAGGCTTCTAAATTAGTCATTTGAGTATGATCATCAGCCCTTATAGGCACATACAGCTGAGTATCATCAGCATAGCAATGGAAATGTATTCCATAACTGCATATAATTTGGCCAAGAGGTCAAATATAAAGAGAGAAAAGTAGAAGGCCAAGAACTGAGCCCTGAGGTACACCATATTTGATGTCAGAGAATTGTTTGTGTGTGTGTGTGTGTGTGTGTGTGTGTGTGTGTGTGTGTGTGTGTGTATATATATATATATATATATATATATATATATATATATATATATACACACACACACAAAACAAAAATATAAATGCAACACTTGTTTTTGCTCCAATTTCACATGAGCTGAAATCAAAGATCCGAGATTTTTTTCTATGTACTCAAAAGGCCTGTTTCTCTCAAATTTTGTTAACAATTTTTTTTAAAATCTGTGTTAGTGAGCACTTCTCCTTTACCGAGATAATCCACCTGACAGTTGTGGCATATCAAGATGCTGATTAGACAGCATGATTATTGCACAGGTGTGCCTTAGGCTGGTCACAATAAAAGGCCACTCTAAAATGTGTAGTTTTATCTTGAAAAGAGACATTTATTAGGCACTGAAGTATGGATTTCACAGATATGCGGGGGGGGGGGGGGCGGGTCACATAACCAGTCAGTATCTGGTGTGACCACCATTTGCCTCACACAGTGCAACACATCTCCTTTGCATAGATTTGATCAGGTTGTTGATTGTGGCCTGTGGAATGTTGGTCCACTCCTCTTCAATGGCTGTGCGAAGTTGCTGGATATTGGCAGGAACTGGAACACGCTGTCGTATACGCTGATCCAGAGCATCCCAAACATACTCAATGGGTGACATGTCCAGTGATAATGCAGGCCATGCAAGAACTGGGATGTTTTCAGCTTCCAGGAATTGTGTACAGATCCTTGCAACATGGGGCCATGCATTATCATACTGCAACATGAGGTGATGGTGGTGGATGAATGGCACAACAATGGGCCTCAGGATCTCGTCACAGTATCTCTGTGCATTCAAAATGGCATCAATAAAATGCACCTGGGTTCGTTGTCCGTATATGCCTGCCCATACCATAACCCCACCGCCACCATGGGCCACTCTATTCACAGCGTTGACATCAGCAAACCCACATGACGCCATACACGCTGCCTGCCATCTGCCCGGTACAGTAAAAACTGGGATTCATCCATGAAGAGAACACTTCTCCAAAGTGCCAGACGCCATCGAAGGTGAGCATTTGCATTTGTAAGTCAGTTACAACGACGAACTGCAGTCAGGTCAAGACCCCAGTGAGGACAACGAGCATGCAGACGAGCTTCCCTGAGACAGTTTCTGACAGTTTGTGCAGAAATTATTTGCTTATGCAAACCAATTGTTGCATCAGCTGCCCGGGTGGCTGGTCTCAGACGATCTTGCAGGTGAAGATGCCGGATGTGGAGGTCCTGGGCTGGCGTGGTTACATGTGGTCTGCGGTTGTGAGGCCATTGGATGTACTGCCAAATTCTCTGAAACGACTTTGGAGACGGCTTATGGTAGAGAAATGAACATTCAATTCATGGGCAACAGCTCAGGTGGTCATTCCTGCAGTCAGCATGCCAATTGCACGCTCCCTCAAAACGTGCGACATCTGTGGCATTGTGCTGTGTGATAAAACTACATTTTGGAGTGGCCTTTTACTGTGAACAGCCTAAGGCACACCTGTGCAATTATGCTGTCTAATCGGCATCTTTATATGCCACACCTGTCAGGTGGATGGATTATCTTGGCAAAGGAGAAGCGCTCACTAACACAGATTTAAACAAATTTGTGAACAAAATTTGAGAAAAATAGGCCATTTGTGTACATAGAAAAAGTCTTAGATCATTGATTTCAAATCATGGAAAAATTGGAGCAAAAACAAATGTGTTGCGTTTATATTTTTGTTCTATATATGTGTGTGTGTGTATATATATATATATATATATATATATATATATATATATATATATATATATATATATATGCGCCCAGCGAGCGGGCCTGACTCCATCAAACCCAGAGCACTCGGGTTCAGGTCCCAGTCTTTATAGATGTCCACACGTTTGACATGGAGCAAAACCCTGGAACGAAGAACTGTTCTTTCGCTGACCCTATCATGAAGGCTGTGAAAGCAAAAATAGAGTCAAGACTTCAGTCAGAAAAACTAGCATATTTGGAAGAGTTTACATATTTAAAGTGGCAGCAGGTCACTTTTTTAACTTTAGCACATCATCATTAAATTTCTTTTGGTCACATGGTGTGATGTCTATGGGATAATGACACACTCACCATTAAGACCAGTTTCCTATAGATGCATTATATTCTCTATACATTTTGTCTGCCAACAGACACCAAACCTATAGGAAAATATAGGGATTGCTATATGGCATGCATAAAAGTGAAGCAATTTTACTGTAATTTGTCTGTGAACATATAGCTCCTTTTTTCTGCGATAGTCTTTTCAGCTATGGCTTGTAACTAAATGCATGTGTATTTTTTCCATGAAATAAAGAACATAAAAGCCCCTCATTTGTATTTCCGACAACTGATGTAAAAGATACCCAAAAGATTACGTGGTGCCTCTTTAATGCATTGTAATGGAAATATGATTTTATTTTAAACTTTGGTGAAAAATTGATTCGCTTGTTTGCACAGACTGCATTTTGAGTGCACTATATCTCTTAAAAACACAGAGAACAAATCTCCCAGTAGAGTACAAAAAGTACATCAAGTAAATCCAGACAGGTATGAGGTGGAATAGAGACGGGTGAGCACCATAACAGCGATATCAGCAGCAGACACATCAGTCAGTGAACTGCATGGACCAATAGGAGCCCACCCACCCTCAGCAGGGGTGATCGTGATTGGTTGGTAGTGAATTTTATTACATAGTACATTTACATTTGTATAAATCTATAATAGTATCTTTTAATAGTATTAGTTACGTATATTAGTGTTACTTAGTATAGTATGTTTGGATCAGTAGAATATTATTAAGTGTTTTAGTATATTAGTGTAATGTTTGAGTATAAAAGTATAATAATATTTTAGCATAATTTCTTTATACAATTTATGTATAATAATTATCAAAAGTATAATCTATTGGTAAAATAGATTTGTTAAATACTTTTTCTTTTTTCTTTTTTTAAATTTCCCCCCTGTTTTTCTCCCCAATTGTATCCGGCCAATTACCCCATTCTTCTGAGCCGTCCCGGTCGCTGCGCCACCTCCTCTGCCGATCCGGAGAGTACTGCAGACTACCACATGTCCCCTCCGATACATGTGGAGTCGCCAGCCGCTTCTTTTCACCTGACAGTGAGGAGTTTCACCAGGGGTGATGTAGTGCGTGGGAGGATCACGCTATTCCCCTCAGTTCCCCCTCCCCCCATACAGGTGCCCCTACTGACCAGAGGAGGCGCTAGTGCAGCGACCAGAACACATACCCACATCCGGCTTTCCACCCGCAGACACGGCCAATTGTGTCTGTAGGGACGCCTGACCAAGCCGGAGGTAACACGGGGATTCGAACCGCCTTCCCCGTATTGGTAAGCAACGGAATAGACCACTACGCTACCCGGACGCCTGATTTGTTTAATTCTTATGCTTATAATGTTTATCTACTACATATGAAATTCCCTTAGAAAAATAAAGTGATTCTGTTCTGTTTCAACACATGGTTGTGGTCTACCAGGTCAGGTGTCAAAGTGGGTTCGCTTTGCCCATTTGGACATTATATAGTGACTAATGGTAGAATAATAATGATATATAGAGTGGTCATCGATGAAAACTTACTGAATGGACTTCTACACTGGAGATTTCTATCTGTTCTGTTCTGTACAAAGCACATAACTTCCTTGTGATGGAAGGGAAATGTCAGAATCTCAGAATGTGTCCTCGTTAAAACTGAGAGCAGCACACACTATTTCTTAAGAAACTTTTCCATCTAATTCTCACCTATTGCAACAGTGTGATTTGGCTTATCCTGCAGTTTCAGCTGGGCAGTCGGAGAGTTTTGAGGGTAATTTTATACAGATGAAGGAGTTCAAAAGTATCTATTAAATCGTGATTTGTGATATAAGATGAGGAAAAGATGTCCAATTAAACAGCGAACAGGTTCAATTAAAGATATACTGGCCCCGGGAAACAAAAAATGCTGACAGGGAGGGGGTAAAACTTAAAATAATTCTATCAGTAGGCAGATAAGGCTGTGGACAGTCTGTTAACTGTCCATCTGAAGATATAACAAAAAAATTGGACAGAATTAATTTGTTATAAAACCTTTAATCAAATAGTTCAAACGAGTTTTGTTCCAAACTGATCTATCAACATCTGACATCTGATACAACAAGGTAGGGGGAAAAAATGCTAATTTCGTTAAGACTTTGGTTGATAAAATAATAACACCAACTGGATCCACGATATTTCAGATTTGCTGAACGATTATTCAAATATGAAGTTTCACAAAATAATTCCTTCAAGATGTCTGAAGAGTTCACCTGTTATCATTCTGAATTGATGGCTGTACATACAGGTTGCTAACAGAATGTGATTATTCAACTCAACCACACTCACAACACATTATATTCGGTGATGTAGTTATAAATCAAAAGGTGGGTGAATTCTGACCTTTCATCAATGTTGTGTCATCATTCAGCAACCAACCAACTATTAACATGGTCAGTATTTTCAGAAAGAAGAATTCATCAGTATAAATATAAAAACAATTTTTCCCTCTCACCCTTTTTTGAGTGGTGTGTGTCCTCCTCAAGCTTGGGTCCTCTACCGGAGGCCTGGGAATTTCAGGTTTCTGTGCAGTATCTTCGCTGTTCGTAGGACTGCACTCTTCTGGACAAAGATCTCAGATGTTGTTCCTGGAATCTGCTGGAGTTATTCTCTCAGTTTGGGGGTCACAGTCCCTAGTGCTGCTATTACTACTGGGACTACTGTGGATTTCACCTTTCACATCCGATCTAGTTCTTCCCCCAGCCCTTGGTATTTCTCTAGTTTCTTATGCTCTTTCTTCCTGATGTTGCCATCACTCAGGATTGCTACATTGATCACTACTGCTGTCTTCTGTTCCTTGTTGACCACCACAATGTCTGGTTGGTTAGCCAGCACCTGCTTGTCAGTCTTGAATTTGAGGTCTCACAGGATCTTAGCTCTGCCGTTCTCAACCACCTTTGGTGGTGTTTCCCATTTGGACTTGGTGACTTCCAGTCTGTATTCAGTACAGATATTCCTGTACACTGTCCCAGCCACTTGGTTATGCCTTCCAGTGTACGCTTTCCCAGCTAGCATTTCACACCCTGCTACAAAGTGCTGGATTGTCTCAGGGGCATCTTTGCACAGCCTGCATCTTGGGTCATGTCTGGTGTGGTAGACCCCTGCCTTGATCGATTTGGTACTGACTGTCTGTTCTTGTGCTGCTATGAGTCCAGCCTGTTCTACCCACTGGTAGGATTCTTTGATATCATTTCTCAATACATCCCATGGCCCCTCCATGGGATGTATTGACCTTCCATGATACCTCCTCTTTTTCTTCCACACTCTATCTTCTGCTGCCTAAGGTACTAACTCAGCAGTTTGTCCTGGGGGACCCTCTTTCTGATGTACTCAAGGATGTTCCTTGTTTCATCCTGGATAGTAGCTCTAACACTCACTAAACCTCGGCCCCCATCTTTTTACTTGTCATACAGTCTTCAGGTGGAACCCTTCGTGCATTGTGAGGAGTTTCTGTGTGCTGATATCTGTGGCTTTTATCTGCTGGCCTTCCTTTGGCCAGCTTATTATTCCAGCTGGTTATCTGATGACTGGTAGAGGATATGTGTTGATGGCTAGGATCTTATTCTTCCCATTGAGCTGGCTCCTCAGGACCTGCCTCACTCTCTGGATGTATTTGGCTGTAGCTGACCTCTTTGCTGCCTCCTCATGGTTTCCATTTGCCTGTGAAATACCCAGGTACTTGTAACTGTCCTGTATGTCTGTTATCCTGCCATCTGGAAATTTAACCCCTTAAGTGTTTGCCACCTTTCTTCTTTTTGCCACCATTTGACCGCGCTTGTCCAGTCTGAATGACATCCTGATGTCATCGCTGCAGGTCCTGGTGAGGTGGATAAGCGAGTCAATGTCTCACTCATTCCTGCCATACAGCTTGATGTCATCCATGAATAGGAGGTGGCTGATGGTAACTCCCCTTATGAACCTGTATCCATATCCACTCTTTGTGATGATCCTGAACCCTCTCAGTTAGACGACTGAGGGAGTTCAGGCTTGTGCAGGACAGCAGCAGGGATAGTGTATCACCTTGGTATATGCCACATTTGATGGTTACCTGAGTTGGCTTCTAGTTTTGTTTTCCACTGCTGCACTGAGTTCTTGATTAAGGCTATTAGTGTTCTGTTGGCTTTGTATAGTGTCAAGCACTCCAGTAACCAAGTGTGGGGCATTGACTCATAGGCTTTCTTGTAGTCAATCCAGGTTGTGCTCAGGTTAGTCTGTCTGGTCTTAGAGTCTTGGGTGACTCTACTATCAATCAGTAGCTGATGCTTTGACCCTCTGGTGCTGTTTCCAGTTCCTTTCTGAGTTTCACTCATATATTGACTCATGTACCCATTCGGGTTAGTTGCTATGATGTCTGACAGGATCTTCCATGTTGTGGAGAGGCAGGTTATCAGCCAATAGTTTTAAGGTTTGAGCAGTTGTGAGTACACTTTGGATCGTTCTTTGAGGAACAGGCCATTTATTCCTTTGGCTTCCGCTTCTGTGGTGTACCTCTTCAGACTTGCAGCCAGAGCTGTGAGCTTTTGTTTGGCAGTTTCCAGGGCCTCACTGATGGACATCTTGCTGTACTTCTTCAACCAGGGCATGTCTTTCATCTCACCTTTGCACCTCTGTTAATAATAATAATAATAATAATAATAATAAATAATTTATTTAAATGCATCTCTCATGACACTCAAAGTCATCATCATCATCATCATCATCATCAGTTCCATAAGCTATGGAAGTCGTAGGAGCACAGTTGATACCTCAGCAAGTCTCTTCCACCATTCCCTATCCATTGCAGCTCTGCCCGCCTCCACTACGCTCATCTGTAGCCATTCTACGATGTTATTTACCCAGGTTTTTCTCGGTCTCCCTCTCTTCCTAGTCCCTTCTACCAGGCCTTGCAGGATGTCCTTTGCAAGTGTCCTTTCCGTTCGGCAAATGTGCCCAAACCAGTTTAATTTCCTTTTTTTACCATTGTCAGTAAACTATCATGGTGACCAATAGCTTCCTTAACTCTGTTCAGCACTTGAATGTTGGTGACGTGCACTGTGTATGGGATTTGCAGCATTCTTCTATATGCTCTAAGTTCAAAGGCTTGTATTTTTTTCTCCATAGCTTTTGTTAGGGTCCAGAATTCTGCACCGTATAGAAGAGTTGCTATTATGATGGTGCGGAGCAGTTGCATTTTTGACTTCATTCCAAGTTTTTTATCTTTCCAGATCGTGTTGAACTTGGTCATTGTGCTTGTTGCGATAGCGATTCTGCTTCTAATTTTTTTTCCCGACCTTTCGTCTTCATTAATCACGGATCCGACTTATTTGAAAGATGTGACTTCCTCAAGTTTTTCGATGCCAACAATAATTTCCATGTTCTCCTCTTCAATCTCTTAAGTCTCCCTCCTCGGGTGATCTTTTGTTGTCATGATTTTGCTTTTTTGAGTAATGCTCAACATACCCATTTCCTTAGCTGCCTTGCCCAGTCTTCTAGTTATTTCAGCTAGTTCTTCCTTGTTGCTGGCAATTAGATCTATGTCATCAGCAAAGCGAAGGTTGGTGATTTTTCTTCCGCCGATTGTGCGAGTTGGTTCAAAACCCTCCATAGCATTGGTGACGATCTTTTTAAGGAATACGCTGAAAAGACACGATGGTATATTGTGTGCTGCTGGTGCTTTGTTGTTTTTCAGATGTTTGATGGCTTCTTCATCTTCACACCTTAAGATGTGATCTTCGCCTTCTGTGCCTTTGTTCTCATCAACTATCAGTTGGTTGTATACTTCCTGATTTTCACTGAGGTCAAAATTGTAAAGATCACTGCAGTATTCCACCCGCCTCTTTGCAATCGCTTTTTTGTCTTGAGATCAGTTCTCCATTTGTGTCGTTAATAGCATATGTCTTTACGTTTTGTTCTGTAGTTAATTTCTTTACTGTTTGGAAAGCCGTTTTACTGTTGCTGTGCCTCAGATTGTTATCAATACTTCGACATTCTTGTTCAAACCATTCCTCCTTATCTTTCTTCATCGCAGCTTTCACGTCTGTTACATTTTCTGTATTCCTCCTTGCATTCTTCAGAGCTGTACTTCAGAGCCTTGGCTTCGTGGCCTCTGTCGCATAACTTCAACATTCTATCTTGAATCCATTGATGTTTATTGGACTTCTTTTTACCTAGTATTTATAGCACAGCTTTCTTCATTTCTTCTAAGAACTTTTCGGTCACTTCTTCAACATTGTCTAAGTTCTGGAGAGCAGCAAAACGTCCCCCAATTCTGGCTTGGAATTCGTCTTTAACGTTTGCATTTTTTGTTTTTCAAGGTCATATTTGGTTCTACCATTCTTTTCTCTTTTCTGCTTTATCAGCTTTATGTTGATGGTCATCATCACTAAATTGTGGTCGCTTCCTATATAAGCTCCAGGAAATTATCTTGTTTTATTTCTTACAATGTTTGATTGAAACCTTTTCGACATTAGTATGTAGTCTGTTTGGCTGTGGTTTATGCCGTCCAGTGAGTGCCATGTAGTTTTCCACGAGTTCTTGTGAGGGTGGAGCGTGTTTGCCAGAACCAGTTGTTGTTTGTGCGCAAACTCTAGTAGTCTGAGACCTATCTTGTTAGTTTCTCCCACATCAAATTTCCCAACTTTTCCTGTCCAGTTCGTGTGTGTCTCAGGGCGTACTCTGGCATTCCAATCACCCTGCACAATCAAAATATCTTTATTTTGTTTTTTCTTGATACAATTTTCATTTTCTTCATAGAATTCTTCGATCTCCTCGTCGGTGTGATCTGTCGTAGGTGCATAGACCACTCAAAGTCACCTTACATTAAATACAATAAAATTAACTGGCTAACATCTCTCCATGCTGCTTTGATATTGGCTTCCAGCCTTCTCTCCCATGGAGGGTACTGTTGGTGACCTGTGTTCTTAATCCTGTACCCAAGCCTCTCCTGGATTATGGTTGCAGTGGCATGTACAAGCTCGTTGGTCTCTGTTATGGTGACAGTTGAGATATTGCATAAGGCTGTGTTCACACCCGCAAGCAAGCTTTGTGATGGTACTTTGTCACTGAGTAGTGGAGGCCATGCCTGGGGGTTGACTGTCTTTGGTCCATCTGGCCATGATTCTCATTTGAACCTCAGTAGCTTCAGCTATCATGGCTGGTAGGATTGTTTCAGCTGGTTGGTGTCTATCCTCATGTATCGCCTGCCTACTGGGCAGCCATTTAGCATGCTGAATTGTATAGTCATCCTGTTGGAGCCTCTCCATCTCAAGTTGTGAATAGTAGCTTCCTTCTATTGATGTTCGAGCATTGAGCCACTAGCCGCTTCTGAGTCAGTGTGGGAGTAGGTCTTCTACTTGTCCACAGTTCTTAAATTTGCTTCATATAGCCTCTTTCCAGAGGTCTGCTGTTATAGTAGTATTCCATCAGTTCCAGAGTCCTGGTGCTTGTCTATAAATGTTTTGTTCCAGTTGCCCATTTCTCTTCAGGTTGCCCTGGTTGCCCAACACCTGACAAGGACGTTGTTAATCGAGATGACATCTGAGCCAGGATGACATTTTACTTACATTTTCTATAAATTACATGCACGTGTTACTTTTTGGTCAACACCAATTTGAATCAATTAGCAATAACTGTCCAAATTTAATATTTGTTCGGTGACACAGGCTATTTCATAGGCCTTATAAACAAGGTTCTCCTTGCAAATTTAAAACCAGCATAAGTGATGAAGCATTGCTCAGAATGAATATATGCAATGTATCCAATTGCTGAAACATTTTGCTATGATAATCAGTTTAAAATACATGAACTGAGAGGGTTAAGTGTTAGCCTATCATTTATTTAGGGAGAATTTGGGGACAAAAATATACAGTTCAGTTCGGTACGCCATTGATTTTTGTTTGAATGGCTAGTACATTTGACACCGTTTACAATGTCTTTAAACATTTAAATTACTCCTTGGTTAACCCCGCCCATCATACAGTTGCAGCACGGGCGACCCCAGGGTACCAAATCCACCCCCCCCATTTGTCACGGTCACGCTCTTCCTGCTGAGCTGTGTGGGACCACAAGACACGTCCACTTTTCAACCTCCTGTCAATCCAGAGAAGAAGAAAAGGGAATGCAAATGTGGAGGCTCTGCAGCCTTTCTGAACGCTCTCAGCCTCAGTCAAGGAAATTTTGTGAATGCCACAGAAACCAAACCATTAACGTTTGTCTCACCAGGAGCAATGATCTCAATCATTTAACAATCTCATTAAACCCTGCCGTCCTCTCTCACAGAGCCTGACATTTTTAATGTTAGGAGTCAACCCGACGCTGTGCCAGGCAAACACATTCATCTAGGATGCCTCAGTTACATTCTCTGTAGATTAGGCTTCATTTACCATCAATGATCTGGGATTAGCGCTGTAATAATTTGTTTGGTTACTCACAGAGACAGATGGATAGATTAGTTAATATGGTGGACTCCACCACTACAGGATTTCACAGATCTTCTCGAGGTGCATGCACAATAGCTTTTTGGACTCTACTCTGCGCCCAAACAATCATGTTTTTCCACACAAGTGGCCTCACAAATCCGTGTTCGCTCATGCCGTTATTTCTCCTTAAGTGGCAGCAGACCTCGCCAAGCTGGGACCTCCTCCGGGGAGCTGGCACCTCCTCCGGGGAGCCGGGACCTCCTCCGGGGAACTGGGGCCTCCTCCGGGGACCGGGGAGCATTTTATATCCGCGCTGGCACAATCACCTCTATCCTCACAACAGTGGGGAGGAGTAAACTACCTTTGGAGAGGTGTGAACATTGATATGTTATGCATTCAGTTATGATCGTTCAGCATTCAACTAAGTAAACTGTTGAAATTGGGTCAGTGTGTTTGTATTGTGTTAATCTAATTTAAAAGGTTTAAGGCAATCGGTTTCCTCAAGTTTTTTTTTAATTGAGTACGTACAACAAAGTTTTTAAGTTGTCACAACTAGAATGTAATTTATTGGAAGAAAACGGATTAAATGAAACGTAAGTGGTAACATTTCTGTGAAGAGCATCCACTGAAGTTAGTCTTACTTAATTCAGATGAATTCTATTAACACATTTTTAATAAGTTTGGACAAATGCTACGTACATATGAGTTACTTCTTAGTTTGAAATTCAATGGACTGAATGGAATTAGTACTATTAACTTTATTTACTGATGTTACCTTAACAATAAACACTTGAGTAACTTGCATACAAATCAAAGCATTTTTTCATGCTTAAATTGTTTGTGTTAATAACAACAACAACAACAACAACAACAATAATAATAATAATAATATAATAATAAATCAATCTTATATAGTGCTTTTCTAACACTCAAATTCGATTTACAATAAAACAAGACAACAGATAAACACAGCACAAACATACAGGGGTGGATGGGAAGGGGGGGCTACGAGAGGGAGAAGCAGCAGCCGCACACGACGCCAGCAGTACTCGCCCACTTAAAAACATACAAAAGGGCAAGAAAAACAAAAAACAACAGCACTGTAGACATTGATTTTCTGTAGGGGTTTACTCCTGTAGCCTATTCCTCTCCCAAGGTATCCACTAGGCAGTGGCACTATTTAACCCATAGCTGGGGGCTGGTTCGGGGGCATCAGGGAATATCCACACCCCGGTAGGCCTGCGTACCGCACGTCTAGGGGCCAGACCTCAGAGTCCATTGTAGTTCAGCCAGGGTCCAAGGTGTACCCAGTTACCATGTGTTGCCACGAGGAGGCACTACATAGGGCTTGCTGTTGGAGAGGCTACGTACTGGCAGGGAGAGACTTTGATTGATTTTGAGCGCTCGCCTTAAAGGAGACAAATGTGAAGATCATCGTGTTTGGCGATCTCTCAACAGTTGTTTTTTTTTTATAAATTTATCTTTTATAGAGTAAATTCATCGCACCATGAGGCCGCAATTACCATCAAAGCATTGCAGGATCATTTCTCGTTATTCCTCTGTGAGTCTATCAAGCTAGCGAACTGATGGTGGAGTCCAGCGTCCAGCGGCTCTTGACATGGAAGAGGAAAGTGGACATTCAATTGGTTTTCACACAATGATTCATGGGCATCGCAGCTATTATATGAGGGTGGGACTTTTAAAAACTTAGTTTAGACCCCCCAAATTTTACCATGTTTTTACCATGTTGAAAATCAGTGCATCAGTCTATCCGTGTCAGTGTTTCAATATCAAATCCATTCCACTTGCTTATTGAGAGAATGCCCAAATCAATGCAATTCTATACCATGTTTTCACTGCTACATTGCACCCGGGCAGATTCTCACAGAACACGCACACAAATACACACATGGACTAGTCATTAGCTAGACATTGATGCCCAGATGCCACATACCTGAGTTAATATGGGTGACACTCCATCCATCCATCCATTATCTGAACCACTTATCCTGCTCTCAGGATCGCGGGGATGCTGGAGCCTATTCCAGCAGTCATTGGACGGCAGGCAGGGAGACACCCTGGACAGGCCATCAGGCCATGACAAGGCCAACACACACACACACACACACACACACACACACACACACACACACACACACACACTCACATTCATACCTACGGTGACACTGGGTGGGTGACACTGGGTGGGTGACACTGTCGCTACAAAAATCTTCTTTCGGCTGCTCCCGTTAGGAGTTGCCACAGTGGCTCATTTGTTTCCATCTCTTCCTGTTCTCTGCGTCTTCTTCTTTCACACCAGCCACCTGCATGTCCTCCCTCACCACATCCATAAACCTCCTCTTTGGCCTTGCTCTTTTCTTCTTGCCTGGCAGCTCCGTCTTCAGCAACCTTCTCCCAATATAGCAGATGAGTTCCATTGACACTCCCTTGAAAAGCGCCATAAGGAATGCAATGCCCCCTCAGGCCCACAGGGGCGGGGCGGCCCATAGCATCGTAACTCTTGCAGATTGCATTACAAATCCAGTGGGCAAGCCGTTGCGCTGACACAGGGCCCCCTGGAGCATGACTGCCATGGCAGAAGATTAGTCATTCAGATTTCCTGTCCGTCGCAGAGTGCTCCACATAGCAACAAAGAGCCCTCACCAGACACAAGGTGTGGAGTCACTCCTCCTCCTTGTCAGCATGAGGAGGAGGAAAGAATGCTCTCAGATGATGACCCTCGACCTGAATGAGGAACCGTCCTCCGGCCGGAAGAATGGGGTTGCACGCAATTCGCAATCCCACGACCCCTTGTTGTCACTGACAGACATGCAGAAAGGATGTACCAAGAAACCATACAGATCCCCTGCCTTCTTGGCTGAAGTAAGAGCCAAGAGAGTAGCCATCTTGATGGATAAAAGCTCCAAGTCCACTTGACCATGCGGCTCAAATGGTGGACCAGCTAACCCATCCAGAACTGTCTGCAGGTCCCACTGAGGAACAAAATGTTGAGTAGGAGGCCTCAGCCTACGGACCCCCATCAGGGAGCGCCTGACTAAGGAGTGATTACTGATTGTGAAACTGCCAAACCCATCATGGCCCACTATCATCACTGCTGCAAACACCCCCAAGGTGGAAGTAGTGCAGCCACCATCAAACAGGTCCTGTAGGAACTGTACAAATCCTGCAAAGGTCAGGAACATGGCTTGAGGTAACTAGCCTTTCATCAGACTGCAAAGATCTGCCAGTGTGTACAGTAAGCCTTGGAAGGGGAAGGGGCACGCGCATTTTGAATAGTTGTGAAAACCGTCTTAGGGAGGCCCATGTTGCTCAACCTCATCCTCTTAACTTACAAACCTCGAGGCACCATCCCAGAACTGGACATGAGAGGATCACACCCTCTGTCTGTTCTAGAGCCTGGGTAGGTCCAGCAATGGCCACGGACCCACCACAAACAGCTGAACCAGGTATGGAAACCATCTGGTGCCCGGGCTCTCCGGCACCACAACTATCACTGAAAGCAACTGCATCATCAGCCACAGGGGTGGAAAAGCTTACAGCAGTCTGAGAAGCCACACTTGGTGAGCTAACATGTCTACCACCAACCCGGGGGTGTCGGTCACTGTCAGAGGAAACCACAGGGACCACTTGGCTTGCTTGCAAACAGGTCGGCCAACGGTCACTTGAACCAACATTAGATCTGGTTGGCTATGTCTGGGGAGAGGCTCCATTCCTCCTGGAGTGGGCCCCCGTCTGGACATCCTGTCTGCCTCCACATTGAGAGACCCCAGAACATGGAACAGAGATGGAGATCTGCCCACGTCAGGATGGGGACCGTCATCTTGTACAGGACTGGGGATCTGATGCCCCCTTGTCTGTTCAAGTACGCTGCCACCATGGTGGAGTCTGACCTCACCATGATGTAGGGCCAAGTGGTAGGGCCAAGGGGGAATTTGGATTGGGCCACAATGAAAAGTTATGAAGTTAATCATGTATCTAGTTACTCCCTTCTTTTGTTGGATATATTTTCAAGTTTAATTTGGACTTCCAGGCTTGTGATTTACAATTAAATGGACTAGTTTTGGGAGAGCACAGACTAATTTTTCTCACATAAAAAAAAACAACAAAAAAAGTACAAAACCCTTACAGTGCACACAGTGACTAACAGCCGATGATTCTGCCCTCCTTTTTTGTATGCAGAGAGCAGTGCAGGTAGTCGCAGCAGAGGCTCTGGAGGTGCGCTTGGTAATCTATTTTCCTGTGCCAGAAGGTCAGTCAGATTAAAACCTGCTATGAAGATCCCACTTTTCCATGACAGCTGTCTGCAGGGTAGCCAGGCAGTTCTGAAACACAACTCTCAATGAGATGTAAAATTAACTTCCTGCCGACTGGTATGAAGGTCACATTTTGTATTGAGAAGAACTGACTGTTTTCACAACTGTGAATATCTCTGGATCTGCATTCAAATGGGTCAGGCTAATTCCAAGAGGGTGGGGGGGGGAAAAAAACAGGAAACGTTCCTCTTTTCATGAAACTGTGTTTATGTATAAGTTTAGATTGACTGTGTGCAGCCATGGTGGACTGTACGTGCATGGGGGCACAGCAAGATTTTAGATTTGTTCCCTTATTCTTTGAGTCAAACACGTAAAAATTAATAGTTCACCCGTTTCAGATTTTCATTTGCTGTGTTGAAAGATCATTTGCGCTGTTGTATAGTTAGTTGGGTTGTGTATTGGCGAGAATCTGGTGATATGGTATGTGTCACGATACAGGGGTTAAGAATCAATATATTGCGATATATTGCAATACTTTAAGCAAGGCTATATATTGCGATTTCATAGGTCTGTGTTCTTTGAGTTTACGCTACTTCCTCTCTCAGTTTATGTTGTGACATTAGAGTGGAAGAGTCAGATGGCCGAAGATCGATTACAACACTATTATCTAACAGTCTGGGGTACACACAGTACAAAATGAACCACTTTCTGTCACAAATCTGCATGTAAACTATTAATTAAAATTGAACGGCGTTTTTGAGAATCGATACAGTATTACAAAACATAATATCATGATACTCAAGTGTATCCGTACTTTCTTACATCTTTATTGTATCAGTAGCCCCTTGCTCTTTCAAATAACACTTTGAAACTTCTGTTTCGGCTCACTTAAATCCCTCAAACACAAACTTAAACTTCCTCATCTGTGTCTTCTTCTTTATTTAAGCATGCTTTGATTTTTGATTTTGATTTTGAGATACTCTATTGATCCTCATAGGGAGATTACGCTCTGCATTTAACCCATCCTAGCTATGTAGCTAGGAGCAGTGGGCAGCCACCTTGCAGCACCCGTGGACCAACTCCACTTCTTCTTGCCATGCCTGTCAGGGACACACCAGATCACCCGAAGAAACCCCACCGCAGACACAGGGAGAACATGCAGACTCTACACAGAGAACCACCTGGGTTGACCCCCAAGATTGGACAACCCCGGGGTTTGAACCCAGGACCTTCTTGCTGTGAGGCGACAGCGCTAACCACTGCACCGTGCCGCAAATAATGATAATAAACACTAAACTGGCTAACTAACTAGCTAATTAACTAACTAAGTAACTAACTAAAGTGACGTCTATGGACTCAGTTGTTGAACTTCAGCCTAGTTTTTTATTTGTAATTATATAGCTTGGCTTTTTTGCCTAGCTTTTTTGTTTAGCCTAGCTTTTTCTTTCTCTTGTTAACTTTGAAAGGATCTCTTAAATTGAAATTATTATTATAAATTATTACTAATTATTATCCATCTATCCATTATCTGTGCCGCTTATCCCGCTCTCAGGATCGCGGGGATGCGGGAGCCTATTAATTAATCATTAATTATTATTTTAAGTGACACACATGAGCGCAAGTCCCTGAATACTGGGATGGCATCCAGCGCTTTACCTCTGCCCCCTTCCACAGTGTTAGTGGTTGTGTCAGGAAGAGCGTCCGATGTAAAATTTAGCCACATCAGTATTCGGATTGACAAGACCATACTGGATTGGTCGAGGCTACATACCAGATCGGCCGCCATTGGTGCTGTGCCCTCACATGGTACCGATGGAAACTAGAAATTCTGCTGTGGTGACCCCTGGAAAACAGGGAACAAGCTGAAAGAAGAGGAAGAGAAAAATGATGATAATAATAATAATAATAATAATAATAATCAAGAACAAAAAAGAAAAAAGCTGCCTACTCATCGACATGTCCATCCCGACTGAAAGGAACACCGCAGTAAAAGTAACTGAAAAACTGTCGAAATATAAAGACCTTGAAATCGAGACTGAACGAATGTGGAGAATTAAAACCACAACAATACCAGTAGTGATAGGAGCCCTGGGACTTGTAAAAAAAAGGGATGGAGAAATACACCCAACGGATCCCGGGTAACATCAGAATACAAGAACTACAGAAGATCGCACTACTTGGAACATCTCATATCCTAAGAAAGGCACTATCCATCAAATAGACTTCTACCTCATTCTAACCTTGGGGCCCAGTTATTATGTTGTATTATGGCATGAAGTTAAAGGAAATGTGTATGATAATAATAATAATGATTATTATTATTATTGTTTATTACTGTTGTGATGTTTAGGAAGTGTAGATCTGATCCCTCTGGATTTGATTTGATTGTGATTATGAAAAGTAAGATTTGACTCCTAGCGGGTCAACACTTCAGCAGTCAGTATGCAGGCTGTGTCATCGTGCCTGTACATTATGTAAATGTGTAGCTGGATATGAAGGAGGGCGTTGCTGAAAACCAGCATATGCGCTAAGCTGAGTAACCCCGGAGAAACAAAGGCTGAACGAAAATAAAACAGAATTATTCAACCTTGAACCTGATGGCTCCTTGAAGCATTCAATGTTAACTGATTATCTTTAATGACCTTTTTCGTTTCAGTTAAGAAAAACCTTTAAAAGGTCACCGGTGGATGTTTCGAATAATTGCGGATGGAAATAACGCATTTAAAACCAAAACCCAATTAATCTTTCCCCTTAGTAAATATCAAACCAGATTAAGAAGAAATTAAATTCTCAGGTTCGTTGACATTTAAGGTGTTTTATGGCAAAAGACATTATTTCTTATACACAACCTGAACACACGTCTAACAATGTCTATATGTTCCTTCAGTCCTTCTGACAGATATATTTTTATTTATCATACAAACTTCTATTCTTCAGAATTTTTTTGTCTTTCACCTACAGCATGCGTAGCAAGCAACACGTGCGTCTTCATCACCACATACAAATATCTTTATTTGATACTTTCCATTTCACACAGTCAAAGAAAGTTGAATCAGTTCATCTGGACACACCGTTTATTGAGAGAAACGTTTCATCACCCATCTAAGTGACCTCTTCAGTCTCAACTGACTGCAGGTATCCTGACCCTTATAAACAATACAGTGGCATAACGACCGAAACCAGCAACCACTTTCATGTGCAAATATGGGTGTGACCATTAACTAGAGTTTCAATGGCCATGTGTACTATCACAGACGATTTGGAAATAGTACTCTTTCATTCAGGAGTTGATTCTGTGCCTTCTCTATAATTCTGTCTGCTGCTCTATGTGCTTTCATTGTGGTACACAGGCGCAGGCTAGTGGGTATGAGCCTGTGTTGTCTGCATCTCAGATTGAATCGCAAGTGGTTTCTGTAATCTGCAATCATCCGAGCCATCCTTTCATATATTCCCTCACCATTTTAAGGGTGTCAGACCCAAATTGTTCCGCAACATGTCTGTGAATGTTCTCATTCATCCAGGTCATGGTTATCCAAAGGAGTTGAATCAAGTGCAACTGCACTTGGTATATATCCGTGAAGATGTTTCGCCTCTCATTGGTTCATCCCAAAGACCATGTACCACACACCCGGCAAAGCAATCTGGTGTATGCTGTACAATGCAATGAGGATTGCACTGACCTATACATAGGAGAAACCAAACAACCACTACACAAACGGATGGCCCAACACAGAAGGCCAAACTCCTCAGGACAAGACTCAGCAGTCTATCTACACCTAAAGGAGAAGACACACTCCTTTGAGGACAGCAGCGTACACATTTTGGACAGAGAAGATAGATGGTTTGAGAGAGGGGTAAAGGAAGCCATCTTTGCGAAATGGAAAAACCATCCCTCAACAGAGGAGGGGGTCTGCGACACCACCTATCTCCCACTTACAATGCCGTCCTTCATCTCTACCCAGGAGACTCAAGAAGCCTAGCCTCCAAGAACAACAGTTGGTCACTAACGGCTCCAACCACTCGCATGACCACTGAACAATGAAGTCAAAACTAACACCCCCAACGACCGTCGCTGCTAAACAAATACAAATCAACAGCTCCGATGGCGACGGGCGCGGCCAAACATCGGTACACAAAAGAGCCACTCATATCTATGGCTCTGCTAGTGACGGGCGTTGGTAAACATCGGATCACAAAGAGCCATGGACACATCAATAGCTCTGACAACGACTCCTAGAGGATAAATTCTGAGTCTCATCACCAGCCAGTCAGACTAGCTTGGTCTAGTAGAAAGGCACAAACTGAAGAAGCCTCTTGGATGAGAGGCGAAACGTCTTCACGGATATATACCAAGTCCAGTTGCACTTGATTCAACTCCTTTGGATTACTGGTCAGATGGTTCCAGAGATTCTTGCCACCTTGCTGCCATTGTGCCAAAACATGTTCCATCTAGCCAGCCTCCTAAGAGCAACATGTTCACCTTGTTCTATTTTACATTTTCATCTTTTTTAATAAATGTATTGTTATAAATATTGTTCAGTAATATTGTTTATATAAAGTGTGGCATGGTTTGTGTGGGTGGTGCTGTATGGAGGGGGGGTGTTGGTGAGCCGGTCTGAGTCAAAACGTCCAGGACCATTTTTCATTCCCCGTCCGCCCCTGTAGATAGACGTAGACTGTGGAATCCTGGCATGACATGTTAGCTCTTCTGTGTTGTGTCATCCTCTTAGCCAGCGTCTGTTTAGTTTCCACAATGTACAAGTCTCAGCAATCCTCCTGGCACTTAACAACGTACACTATATTGCTCTGTTTGTGCCGGGGGACCCGATCCTTGGGGTGGACCAACTTCTGCCGCAGCGTGTTTTGGGGTTTGAAATCAACTGAGACGTGGTGTTTGGAAAACATGCATCTCAACCGTTCTGACACTCCTGCCACTTACGAAATCACCACTGGTTTACGAGTAGGCAGCTGTTGTCCTCTCTTCGATCAGCTGGTACACTGTTTGGGCGTCTTCTAGCTTTGATAAACGCCTAGTTAGGATAACCACACTTAACCAAGGTCTGTTTAATATGGGATTTCTCCCTTTCCCCAGCCACTGTGTCGGTGAGGACGTTGTCAGCTCAGTCGTACAGCGTCCTGATGACTCCTAGATTGTGCTCCAGTGGATGATGAGAGTCAAACCTTAAGTACTGATCAGTATATGTTGGTTTACGGTAAACATCAACAATCAAATGTCCCCATCACCAATTGCAATTTCAGTCTAAGAAGGCTAACCTGTCATTTTTCACATCTTGCCTGGTGGACTTGATATGTTTGCCCACAGAATTAATGTGGTCAGTGAAATGTGGTACATCCTGAGATTTAATTTTAACCCAGGTGTCATCCACAAATCTGAACCAATGGCTAGGTGGTTTCCCGGATAGGACAACAGGGCCCTCTTCTCCACTTATACAAGTTGGCCACTATCGGTGAGCATGCATAAAGACATTTTGACTGATTCAACTTCCTTTGATTTTCTTACCTGGATTATTGAGCATGCACAAAGACATTTCACTCAGTATTTTTCAGAATAAAAATATCAATGATAATTGGGCTTTCTGGAAGTCTGAACTTCATGCTGGATTAGTGCTTTAATTGACCCTGTGGGGGAATGGAATTGTTGCAGTTGTGCGGCTGAAAGTACAATAGATGAGAGCATCAACAAGGGACGGCTGGTATAAATTGGCTACCAGCGCTAAGCTTTTGCAATAAAGATGAGAAAAATATTGTTAAAAAAAGATTGTTTTACATTTTGGTGGAACCTAGAGCAGCAACAGCACCAAATAGTTAGAAGAAAAACACAGGATCTATCTAAATGGGCTTATTTTTTACAGCCCAAACACAGTACCATCAGCTTCCATTCATTTTCGTATTGAGTGACAGGCGTCGTGACACGCCCCCTTGATTTGCTGTTCATTTGGGCTAAATTCATTCAGCCCTCAGGCCGCTGACTTGACCAATGACAGCGGACGTACAGTGTGACGGTACGTACAGTGAGGAGAGGAAGGTGGGCACGGGTGTTAGCATGAACAAGGTGGATTATTTACTTTATCATCCATTTTCTGGAGAGACTGGGGGACAGACACATCATCCAAATGATCTTCAAATAACACAAAAGGACAAACGACAAAATCGTAAGTTTGTGTAACTTGGTTTCACCAAAAGGGCTGGCTAACGACAAGTGTAGCTACGAATTCACTTTTCTGTTTCCCATGTGTCGGCGCAGCCATTTCCGCGTGGGATAAACTGCGTAGGTTCTGATTTTAACGGAGACAGTGTGGCCTGAGCTATTGTGTGTCATTGCCTCCGTTAAAACAAGAACCTAAACAGTTTATCCCACACGGAAATGGCTGCGCCAGCAGGGTTTTTTTTTTAATTAAACAAGTTGTATAGAAGATACAATATTCAGCATTCAAATATATCTTTCAAACAAGAACAACAAATACACGCAACAGAGTTGTTAATACAACCACCAGTAAAAAAAAAACCCAGTTTAAATGAAACCAGGGGGACTCTTCGAGTAAAACATTAAATGCGTACATTGCACAGTCTTAGCAGCTTTCGCTGCGCCAACAGGTTATGGACCCAGCACGCTCCCGCAGCTGCGCATCACGTATGACGTATGCGACCAGGCACGTTAACGCCATGCTAGCTTTTTAAAGGAGACACTAGGTACACGATCGGTATACCCTAGATGCTCTGTATACCCCGGAAGTGTTATTCCCGGAAGTGTTATAATGATTAGGTTAGGGTTAGGGTTAATGTGCCGTTGGCTAGTACTACTACTTTGCCGCCCACGTGACAGTTACCGTTCAAAGTAGGCTGGAAGGACCCTTTAACCGACTGACCAATAGAATTGCTTCGTAACAACTTCCGACTTCCGAGGTATACCGATCGTCTACCTACAAAACGTGTGTGTTTGTGTGTGTGTGCAAAAGAGAAAGACGGATACAGAAAAAGTTTTCCGGCATCAGGCCATTCTTTTGGGCACATCTCTATAGTGTTGTTGTAGAGCACTTGTTATAACAAAGTATAGGAGGGTTTCCGTGCGACGTTATCACAGAGATGCGTGCGCAACTAGGGGGCAGAAAGCAGCTACACCGCAGAGATTTTAATCAAGATAGAGCTCAGATATAGCAGAGATGACGCGCAGTTGTCGTGCAATAAACTGCGCAACCCGCCGAAACGATGAGTGGAAAATGTTCAACATTTTCATCGTTGAACCGCTTTGGTAGCTCTCAAAAGATCTCATAATCTTTTGAGAGCTACCAAAGCGATTTTGCCCCCTGGCTGCGCACACACCCAGTAATGTTTTTAAACAGGAAACCCGTCTATAGTGTTGTTGCTGTAACTTGGTATCTCTGATGTGATGCTGCTGTGGCTGCAGAGTGGACTGTTGATGGGTATAATGCATTTGTTAGCCCACCCACCCAGTATCACCACCAGCCATCACTGACATCAACCAAACTAAACAACAATGATAATAAAAAAAGCAAAATTAGATCTTAATGTTAGAATAGTGAAGATGTACATGCTAAAAAGTGTTTATGATGCATTCAATCGCTGGTGTATTTGAGACAATAGGTATACACAAATATCCAAATCTTGAATACTTTTTTCATTGATTTGAATGGTTGGTGTCTGGTAGAACTTTATCAGGAAAAATGACAGGATGCATAGTATATTTCATCTTCACCATAGCAGCCAAATGTGGAAGAAGAAGGCAGGTAGACTTGAGTTTGAAGAAGTGAAGTTGTTTTGTCTAACAAGCACTGTGGTGGATAAACAAAAACAGTACTCAAGTAAAAGTATAGTTACTTTATGATAATGTTTACTCAAGTAGTAAAAGTAAAAATGTATCTTGCAAAAACACTACTCAGAAAATATTTTTCAGAGTTTAAATTTTAAGACTTTGTTATTTCATTCCTCATTGTGGTTCCCAATAATAGTGTCAGTGAGACTGTGGGAGTGCAGGAATGAGGAGACGGAGAGATCGAGTCGAGTCAATCCCGTTTACTCGCCACACAAAACAACACCGATACAGCGCAATCTCTCGTGACAACCAGCTAACTACTAGGCTGCTGCACACATGGCTCACTCCAGAAACTCTAAGCAGTGCCTACGTCAGCATTCTGAATGTCTGCCTTAAAGGAGCAGCAGCCCCTGGTGAATCTACCCTCAATTGTGTGTCACCACAAGACACCGTTTTCTAACTCACCCCTGCCTGTTAAGGCGGGAATGTTATGCCATTATTCCACTTTGCCATTCTGTAACGGTAACAGCCCAGAATGGGTGGACATTGTTGTTCCTTCATTAAGCTGGTGTTACACCGTATTTGGTGATCCATCAGATTCTGTGACCCACCCTGATATTTTTACCCTATCCCTAATAGAGATCCACTGATCCATTTTTTTTTCCAGTTCCGAATCTGATTCAAATACCTGAATTTCGATATCTGCCGATACCAATACCAGAATTATTTTTTGTTGATTATTATTATTATTGTTGTTGTTGTTTGTGGTGGTGGTATTATGTGTAAGGTTACATGAGGCTGGAGTAAACCACATACCACTTATTAAAAGAGCAAAAAATATGCAAAAATGCATTAAATTTAAATTTATTCCAAAGCGATTTATTTACACTGCAGTTAAGGTTGTGGGGACCGGAGGTTGTGCTCCAATTATCGGGGCATCACACTGCTTAGCCTCCCTGGGAAAGTCTACTCTAAGGTGCTGGAAAGGATGCTCTGACCGATTGTTGAATATCGGATCCAGGAGGAACAATGCAGATTACGTCCTGGCCGTGGAACAATGGACCAACTCTTTACCCTTGCGGAAGTGCTGAGGGAGGCATAGGAGTTTGACCAGCCAGTCTATGTGTGTTTTTTTGGACTTGGAGAAGGCTTACAACTGTATAACCCAGGGCACTCTGTGTGGGGTACTGTGGGAGTATGGGGTACCGGGGCAGTTGCTACAAGCCATCCGGTCCTTGTGTAACCAAAGTGAGAGCTGTGTCCGCATTCTCGGCACAAAGTCAAACACGTTTTCGGTGGGTGTTGGACTCCAGCAAGGTTGTCCATTGTCTCTGATTCTGTTTGTGATATTCATGGACAGGATCTCAAGGCACAGCCAAGGTGAGGAGTGTGTCCATTTTGGGAACCTCAGATTGCATCTCTGCTTTTTGCAGATGATGTGGTTTTGTTGGCTTCATCAGAATCTAACCTCCAGCACGCACTGGGGTGGTTTGCAGCTGAATGTGAAATGGCCAGGATGAGAGTCAGCACCTCCAAATCTGAGGCCATGGTTCTCTATTGGAAAATGGTGGATTGCTCCCTCCGGGTTGGGGATGAATTATCGCCTTAAGTGAAGGAGTTCAAGTGTCTCGGGGTCTTGTGCATGAGTAAGGGTAGGATGGCGCGAGAGATTGACAGGCAGATTGGTGCAGCATCAGCAGTAATGTGGATGTTGTACCAGACCGTTGTAGTGAAGAGGGAGCTGAGCCAGAAGGCAAAGCTCTCAGTTTACCAGTCAATCTTCGTTCCAACCCTCACCTATGGGCATGAGTTTTGGGTAATGACCAAAAGGGTGAGATGGCGGATACAAGGCGGATACTCTTCTCTTCTGTAGTTACAAAACTCCCCTGGAACTACGGAGTCCCTCTCCATCTTTAAGAAGAAGCTAAAGACCCAGCTCTTTCAAAAACACCTCCACACTGATGGTATTAATATATATATATATATATAGAGAGAGAGAGAGAGAGAGAGAGAGAGAGAGAGAGAGAGAGAGAGAGAGAGAGAGAGAGAGAGAGAGAGAGAGAGAGAGAGAGAGAGAGAGAGTTTTTCTGAAACCATCAATGGTGTTGTAAGTGCTCAACTAATGAGGAGCAGAATATCAACAGATACAGGGGAAAAAATTATATTAAAACTAAACCAATGGGGTATGTACTTATGATGCACAGCAACCAATGGAGGGGTAGAAAGCATTACAACCAATGGGACTGGGGTTTGATTTGAAAAGCATTTAGGGGCCAGGGTACTGTTGAAATGGCATACATTAGAAATATAACAAGGTGACGTGAATTATATATTGGGGTGGTGTTATGTTCGCCTTGAATAATAGAAATGAATTGGCCACCAGTTGTAGACACTAAAAAAAAAACTCCTTTGTGTAACAGAGTTGAAAATGACCTCGCTCAGATAAAGTGAATTCTCCCAAAATTTGTATTTTAACATGTTATTGTAATCCAATGCTTTTTGATGGTTTGTGTAAACCCCAGATGTTGTACCGCATTCACTAAGGTTAAATATGAGACTGCGCGACTGTTTGTCTATTTACTCTCACTTTGACACATTTTGGGCATTTGCGCTATCCGTACCTTAGAGCTAGACCATCTCCGCTGGAGGTAAGCAGGCTTTGGGAGCACTCCGTGAATAATTTGATATTTTAATAAATGAACATGTTTTCTTTGCAAACTATGGGTTGGATATAAATGTATATAAGTTGTACTAACTAATGCTCTCGAAAAGTAACGATAGAAAGTGATTTGTAAGTGTTTTAACCGAGTTAAAGTATAATTTTGGCGGCAACCCCGCTGCGCTGTGCGTTATGGAGAGCATTGTTCTTATTTTGGTTTTTATGCTATTTAGACTTGTATGCAGTCGCGTTGCAGCAGAAATCTCATGGATTGTTGTTTTATTTGTGAATGCAGGTACGTGGTTTATGTATAATGTAAATGTGCAAGAACTTGGTTATGAATATTGCAAGAGTCAAGAATTTCTATGTTAAAACTATACGATCACTCAGTGCGCTGTGCCAGTGCTGTCTGTCCTTTTGTTTGGTTTGTTTTGTACTTTTGTTTACACGAAGATTAATGAGTTGTGCATTTTGATTTCCATGTAAGTGTAGTATGCTATGCAACGCATGAGGTTAGCCAGGAGAAACATTGTTTGCTAGCTCATGCACGAGAGAGCTAGACCATCTCCGCTGGAGACTTGTATGCAGTCGCGTTGCAGCAGAAATCTCATGGATTGTTGTTTTATTTGTGAATGCAGGCAATAAAAGCCACTGTTAGGAACCCCTGGTCTGAATCTCTATCACGAACACCTGCACAAGTGAGGGTCGTTACATTTGTAACCAAAGTAAAACGTCTTTATTATTCCCCTCCCCCCTTTAGATGATACACATATGACATTTATTAGAGTTTTTTTTTCCCTAAATTTATTACTAGTTTTTCCCCCTATCCCACCCGATGAACCCTATGGCATATGTCCGGAACTCTTGTCGAATAACTCCCCTGGCTCACGTTTTCATAGGAAGGAGGTAGTCGTAACACCAGCTTCCTTCAAATTCGTGTCAGCTACTCTCGCTATTTTACACGCTGAAGCCTCGCATGGATTGCATTACCTTCAGGCCGCGAAGGAGGCGTAGGGAGATTGCTTTCAGTTGCTTGGCTGCAGGCGCCCGGATGGGTCAGAGGGGTCGCTGGCGAACGACGAATCCCCGAACACTACACCAAGCTACACCCAGTATCCCTCGGGTAAGGGTGGCCTAATGAATGCCTCACCCCGTGGATGCTCTGGCCGTGACCGGTTACGGCGAGTCCGGGATACGAACCTCCCAGCCACATGACGAGCGGATTGCAAGAACGGCGGTTTATTCCGCTCGGCCATCAGAGCGGCGAGTTTTTCTTTAATATTTTTAAATATATATTTTTTTAATATTTTAACTGCCTGTCCTTCCAACTGTGCCCTAACACCACCCCTATATATAATTCACGTAAATTACCTTGTTATATTTCTAATGTACGCAATTTCAACAGTGCCCTGGCCCCTAAATGCTTTTCAAAACAAACCCCAGTCCCATTGGTTGTAATGTTTTCTACCCCTCCATTGGTTGCTGTGCATCATAAGTACCTTCCCCAATTGTTGTTATTTCCCCATCTGATTGGTCACTGTCTAACCGAAATTAGGGGCGTGACGTTGGACAACGTAAACTGTATGATTCTTGGTGAATAAAACACTAGCAGCTGATGAGTGTGAGACACACGAAACAGGCCTGTACTGCTATGCATTAAAATCTTTTTTCCTGTTTCCCTGTTGATATTTCGCTCCTCATTAGTTGAGCACTCACAACACCATTGACGGTTTCGGGGAAAAAAAGCTATATATATATATATATATATATATATATATATATATATATATATATATATATATATATATATATATAAACTTAGCACAAAAAGTAAGGACATTTGTGTTTGGTAGATTATTTCTTTGTTGTAACAATGCTTCTTGGCAATAAATCTTATATCAGGCACCTGATTGTCAGCACCTGGGGTACCAGAAGCTCAACACAAGAGTCAATAGCAACAGCAAAATAAGCTGTTTGGCATTGGCAGAGAAGATTTGGCAACTTTTCCATGGGCGCAACCCACATACTCAGCTCTGCTGCTCATCCCACAAATGCATGTTGATGAGTAGCTGATGAGTGCGAGACGCACGAAACAGGCCTGTACTGCTATGCATTAACATCTTTTTTCCTGTATCCATGTTGATATTCCGCTCCTCATTAGGTGAGCACTCAACACCATTGACGGCTTCGGAAAAAACGCTATATATATTTTTTTATAGATAATATCTATGCAACTCACTTTCCATGGGGATTTACAATCAATCATATTACCAGAGTAGACTCACATTGCCGTTATTCATGTTTGATACAGCTCTTGTGTTTGAGTGTCTTACTGAGTGCTGACGGTGGTTAAGTCAGTGGTACAAAGAGTAGTGGTATCATTCAGGTTGGCGGGGGGGTGGGGGGCTTATGGTCTTTGTTAATGTGCTGTCTGGAGGAGCTGTCCTTCAAATAACTTCATTAGAGTTATCTGCCCATCTGAAGGACCTTGCGTTTTTGAATGCGTCATCCTCTTACTTTGTCCGCTCCGTATCTCATTATATAAAAGCAGAGTGCCTCTCTGTGTGTAGTATGTATGTTCTGTGTTCACTTGGGTTTCCTTTCACAGTCCAAACACACACGTTAAATAGAAACTCTCGGCTTCTCTGAGGTTTGCATTATGTGTGAATGACTTTTTTTTCCCATGGTATCTGTCTACCTTCCATCCAACACTGCGTGCTGGAATACACTTTCTAGCCCCCATGACCTTGATGCAAATTACAATGCCATAGACACCGGATGAATGATTTATATCATGATTACAATATATTTTATATTTAACACAGGGCAGACCATGGACAAGTGCACAGCCGGAGTCAAAATCACAGCTCTTAGCTTTTATGGGCTGGAAATGGCTTTGATATTTCAGTTTTCAGGTTGTTTTCCTCTATTCTCAACAGATTGAAGAGCTCCACTTGAGAGATGATTGCATTTATTTGGTCCATTGCACTCATTAGTGAAAAGCCCCGTGCAGGACAGAAACGTGGAGGAACAGTAAGCGTAACCGGGATCACCAGCCATACTGCATGATACAAAACTAGGAAAAACTTCACTATTTGAAGGTTTACTCTAGAACAAAGCAAGAGAGGCAAGATTGAGATGGTTTGGACATGTGTGGAGGAGAGATGCTGGGTATATTGGGAGAAGGATGCTGAATATGGAGCTGCCAGGGAAGAGGAAAAGAGGAAGGCCAAAGAGGAGGTTTATGGATGTGGTGAGGGAGGATATGCAGGTGGCTGGTGTGACAGAGGAAGATGTAGAGGACAAGAAGAAATGGAAACGGATGATCTGCTGTGGCGACCCCTAACGGGAGCCGCCAAAAGTAGTAGTAGTAGTAGTAGTAGTGGTGGTAGTAGTAGTAAAACAGTGGTATTCTACTGTGTGAGAGAGTATGCAGATTTTCATTACAACTGGATTCCACAACAGGACTAAACTGTTAAACCAGATGGGGTGGAGTCCAGTTTGAATAAAACCCTGCATACCCTCCATGGAACATTGTTTAATTAGTAATCAGCTCCTGCTTTCTAATCTGAGCTGGCAGGGTGGTCTAATAATGCAAAGGCCCTGAGCTCATGGCAGACATTTGAGCTTGGGGGCAAACATTCGCACATCATACTTTGCATGTACTGCACCTCTGCCTTGTTCAGTCTGAAGAGAGAAGGCTTAATTTGGAAACTATCCAAAGCGCTCTTGTCACGTGGCCACTGCTGTCTCGATTGTTTATTCTTGTTTAATGTCTTCATGCATTCTCAATAATCCAGGTAAGAAAATCACAGAAAGTTGAATCGGCTCATCTGGACACAGTGTTTATTGAAAGTAATGTTTCATCACTCATCTAAAGGCCCTGACACACCAGGTCGGCCGTCGGCCAATATCGGGCTGTCGGTGAGCGTCTGTGACCGTAGTTTTTGCGGTGTGTCCCGCACCGTCAGCTCTAGTCGGACCTCTGTCAGCAGCTTTTCAGCCGTTTCAGCATGTTGAATCGGCGGAGCCCGTCGGTGAGAGAGATCACTCTGATTGGCTGTTCAGCTTAGCGAATCAGTGCAGAACTTACATGCTAGTTGGCCGTCGGCTTTAGTCTTTGCGGTGTGTTCAAGCGCTGCTTTTTGGCCCTGACGGCAGGCGACATGAAGCAACGCAACAGTCGGCCTTCGTTGCCACTAGTTGGTTCGGTGTGTCTGGGCCTTAAGTGACCTCTTCAGTCCAAACTGACTGCAGATATCCCCACCCTTATAAACAGTACAGTGGCATAATGACTGAAACCAACGATCGGTTTCATATACAAATTGGCGTGACCATTAACTAGAGTCACACTGGCCATGTGTACTAGTCACCGAGGATTGGGGAATAGTTGCAATCACATCATTGTAAGATGGTGACAGATGTACTCTTAGGTCCCCCCCACCCCCTTGGTTCAAGGATGGTCGTTCCTTCTTCACACAGATGGCCTCTTTGACTCCCTCAGAGTACAGTAAGAGTAAGAGTACATCTGTCACCATCTTACAATGCTGTGATTGCGACTATTCTCCAATCCTCTGTGAATACACATGGCCACTGTAACTCTAGTTAATGGTCATGGCAATTTGCATATGAAGCGGATCGTTGGTTTTGGTCGTTGTGCCACCGTATTGTTTATAAGGGTGGGGCTACCTGCAGTCAGTTGAGACTGCAGAGGTGAGTGATGGTTCATCAGTCATCTAAGTGAGAATGGAAATGTCAATAAACGCTGTGTCCAGATGAACGGATTCAACGTTCTTTGACATTATTTTTTTAACTTGACAGAGAATGGAGAGCAGGCTGCAGCAGTAAACGGATGCTGCTGTTTCAAAAACCAAGATGCAATAAAACACCGTTAATTTGTTTTTCCACCCAAGCTTGTTTGCTGCCTTTTCCTGTCTGTATATTTGCATGTGGCTGACTGACTGCTACAGCGATGGCTGGCCTCCGTAGCAGAATGGATGCAATAAACACTGTGAATTTTGCCAGTGACATTAATTACCGGCGCTGCAGCCGCCTCCTCTCGAGGAGACCTGACGGAAAGTAGCAGTTGATGTTGTTACAGCAGCGAATGTTTTGTGTGGTAGCAAGGCTGCAGCAGATTTATTCATAGTCCATTTCCGCTAAAGCGTTTTCTTCCATCACTGGGGAAACAGGGCTTTGTTAATATGTTAAAAGCACCTTTTACAGCTTCACGAGCAACGACAGACTTCTCTTCTTTTGCACCTCCTTCCTTCCCGTGCAATGATTTGGTGTTGATGCAGTTCTGGATTTCATGAACTTTTTAAGTACAGGTTGTTTTGACAGGTGGGAGAACTTCATGTTGACTCTCTCACACATCAACCTAGTCAGACTCTGGTGCCCACTGTTTCTCATGTGAAAGCCATTTTAATGGGGTCCACACTAAATGAATGAAATGACGGCACGATGCGATGCACTGTGGGTCCATGACAGGATGTTTTCATTGCGTTAGGGATCCAAAAACCCGAGAAACAGAAGGACAAGGTAAGAAGGAGCATCCAGTGGTTAAAGAAAATCACTTCCCCATTTAGATTTTTTTTTGCCTCCTTTTACCCTGAAAATAAAAACAAATGAGTTAGGTTTGTCCCACCTTTTATTTACACACAATAGCCCAAAATATCCAAGTGAAAATAAAAATCTGAAGATGACATCTTAAAACATTAAAATAACTAATTTAAGTAATAGAATGCCTCCTTAGATTTACTTACAACTTGTTATAAGGTAAAACCAGTCACCTTACAGAACACGCATCAAGCTAACTAGCTTCCACCTGTGATCAGTGGAAGTCGACTCAAAAGTGATTTTGATTATTTCAGTAACAGTGGCTGTTCCTACAGGATTTCAGGGCTTGGTGGTACAGTTCAAAGCAAAAAATCCATCATCCGTGGAAAGGTGCTTTCAGAATAACTCCAAGCTAATCCTTTCTTGTTGTTTTTTTATCTTAAAATTTTCTCCCAATTGTACTTGGCCAATTACCCCACTCTTCTGCCGATCCGGGGAGGGCTGCAGACTACCACATGCCTCCTCCGATACATGTGGAGTCGCCAGCCGCTTCTTTTTACCTGACAGTGAGGAGTTTCACCAGGGGCGCGTAGCGCGTGGGAGGATCACGCTATTCCCCTAGTTCCCTCTCCCCCCGGACAGGCGCCCTGACTGACCAGAGGAGGCGCTAGTGCAGCGACCAGGGCACATACCCACATCCGGCTTCCCTCCCGCAGACAGCCAATTGTGTCTGTATAGAGGTGCCCAACCAAGCCGGATATCACACAGGGATTCAAACCTACAAGTTCTGTGTTAGTAGGCAATGGAATATACTGCTACGCTACCCCCCCCCCCCCCCCAAACTCCAAGATAATCCTTTGGAAGTACAGGAGCTAGTTGCACAAACCGTGACTTTGACTATGGCTTAAATCTAGTACTTCAGATAGACGTCTAACTTCACTTGTTGCATGAAGCTGTCTAATTCATGACTATGCTAAATAGGTATAAATCACTATATATTCTGCGCAAGCTGTCCAATGCTGAGAGCTCATAAAGCTTGTTCTCTATAGCGAGTATAAGAGTGATACATGAGTCTATCAGCAGCACTGAAGTATACATTATAATAGTCCAAGATGGTGTCATGGACAGCGGCCACGGTGCGTCCTCTGTACCCACTGTAGATCTTTTCAATCACAGAACATAATCTAAAAAAGTTTGTTCTTCAACCAGCCTTTCGATGGTTTGCCCGGGCTTTTTTTTTTTTTTTACAGTAAGCCTATAGTAGTCTTCAACTTTAAGTTGTATTTCTGTAATGTTAGCTCAGTCCTAAACAAGACAATGCAACATCCTCCCACAGTCCAAAGACATGTGGGTCAGGTGAATTGGCCATCCCTAGGAATGAATGAATGAATGAATGAATGAGTGTGTGTGTGTGTGCGTGCGTGCGTGTGCGTGCGCCTGTCGGCCCTGTGATGGCCTGGCGGCCTGTGCAGGGTGTCTCCCCGCCTGCCGCCCAATGACTGCTGGAATAGGCTCCAGCATCCCCCCGCGACCCTGAGAGCAGGATAAGTGGTTAAGATAATGGATGGATGGATGGACATTAGCTACCTGCTGTTATTGAAAAAAATCAATGTGGACGATGGCTGGAAGATTCCTCGTTCTTCCTCATCGGCTTTAGCAAGTTGCTCACCCACTGCATGTGGTGAGCATGGAGGTAGTCTCATCTCATCTTCAGCCGCTTTTCTTGGGTCGGGTTGCAGTGGCAGCAAGCTAAGTAGGGCACTCCAGATATCCCAATCCCTAGCAACACCCTCCAGCTCCTCCTGGGGTATCCGAAGGCATTCCCAGGCCAGATTGGACATGTAGTCCCTCCAGCGAGTTCTGGGTCTAGCCCGGGGTCTCCTCCCAGTTGGCCGTGCCCGGTAAACCTCCGAAAGAAGGCACCTAGGAGTTATCCTAATCAGATGCCTGAACCATCTCAACTGGCTCCTTTCGATGCGAAGGAGCAGCGGCTCTACTCCGAAATCCCTCCGGATGTCCGAGCTCCTCACCCTATCTCTAAGGCTGAGCCCAGACACCCTACGGAGGAAACTCATTTCAGCCACTTGTATCCACGATCTCACCCTTTAGGTCACTACCCAAAGCTCATGACCATAGGTGGGAGTTGGAACGAAGATTGCCTGTCAATCTCCCGCTCCATCCTAGCCTCACTCGTGAACAAGACCCCGAGATACTTGAACTCCATGGAGGTAGTGGTGGGTCTTCTTTTTCTTTTTTTGACTTTGATATAATTTATTCATCCCCCTGGGGAAATTATGCTCTGCATTTAACCCATCCTAGTTGTATAGCTAGGAGCAGTGGGCAGCCACTGTGCAGCACCCAGGGACCAACTCCAGTTCGTCTTGCCGTGCCTCGGTCAGGGGCACAGACAGGAGTATTAACCCCAACTTGCGTGTCTTTTTGATGGGGGGAGGAAACCGGAGCACCCGGAGAAAACCCAACACAGACACGAGGAGAACATGTAAACTCCACACAGAGGACGACCTGGGATGAGCCCCAAGGTTGGACAACCCCAGGGTTTGAACCCAGGACCTTCTTGCTGTGAGATGACAGTGCAAACCACTGGGTGACCGTGACACCGTCTTGGGCACGAGTCTTTGGACTATTATTGAAAAGATATGTTGAACTGGTGATTGACTGCCTGACCTGAGTAACTGGTCTGTAGATCACAGCTGCGCCATGGTGAAAAGATTGGGAACCATGGTTTTTTGATATAATACTTTTTTGGGGGGGGGGATTTTTTCCCCCTTTTTCTCCCCAATTGTACATGGCCAATTACCATATTTTCCAAAACGTCCTGGTTGCTGCTCCACCCCCTCTGCCAATCCGGTGAGGGCTGCAGACTACCACATGCCTCCTCTGATACATGTGGAGTCGCCAGCTGCTTCTTTTCACCTGACAGTGAGTTTTGCCAGGGGGATGTAGCGCGTGGGAGGATCACGCTATTCCCCCCAGTTCCCCCTCCCCCCGAATAGGCACCCCGACCAACCAGAGGAGGCACGAACTGAGGAAGCCTCTTGGATGAGAGGCGAAACATCTTCACGGATATATACCAAGTCCAGTTGCACTCGATTCAATTGCTTTGGACAACCAGAGGAGGCGCTAGTGCAGCGACCAGGACACATACCCACATCCGGCTTCCCACCCTCAGACACAGCCAGTTGTGTCTGTAGGACGACCGACCAAGCCGGAGGTAACATGGGGATTTGAACCGACGATCCCTGTGTTGGTAGGCAACGGAATAGACCTGAACGCCCCAATAAAATACATTTGGTGAAATGTTTTCAGTGCTTATTAGCAGTTTTTAAAAATGTTGAACACATTTTAACAGTACCATGATAATACCGAAAACCGGGATATCTGGTCACAATAACCATAATGAAATTTTAATACTGTCGCATCCTTACACCTGGCTAACACAAGATTTGGCAAAGCAAAACATAAAGCATGGCATCTTCTGACTCATTGCAATTGCCTCACTCAAATTTACAGCAGTAAAAATCATTTTTATATCTGTACTGTTTTCTCAAAAGGGTCTTGATAGATGGTCTGAGACGAGCTCAGGATCTGCTTCAGGAAGTGGGTCAGAGACGGCGAACCTTCTTCTGTGCTGTTCTCTTTATTCAACTTGTAAATTTCATTGATTTATTTCGATGTCTTGTTAATCCAGTACAGGGTCTTGGTGGGGCTGGTGTCTGTTTGCAGGCTTTGGACAGAAGGCAGGGAGAGTTCTTCAAAAGAACCCACACACAATCACCCACACTCCTATTCGTTATTGTGGACAATTCAGAGTCTTAAAAAATGTAGCGACCTAAATGAGCAGGTTCACAGACTTTGAGAAGAAACCGGATCAGTCATCCATCCAGCCATTATCTGAACCGCTTATCCTGCTCTCAGAGCCGTGGGGGTGCTGGAGACTATCCCAGCAGTCATTGGGCACCCTGGACAGGTCGCCATTCCATTACAGGGCCGACACATTCACACCTAGGGACAATTTAGTACGGCCGATTCACCTGACCTACATGTCTTTGGACTGTGGGAGGGAACCAGAGCACCCACAGGAAACCCACGCAGATGTGGGGAGAACATGCAAACTGCCCACAGAGGAAGACCCGGGACGACTCCCAAGGTTGGACTACCCTGGGGCTCGAACTCAGGACCTTTTTACTGTGAGGCGACCGCGCTAACCACTGCGCCACCGTGCCGCCCCGGATCAATCAATGGAAACTCAAATTAACATCGGGGGAATGTGCAAACTGTTCAATGAAAGGTGCTAAACTCTAACTTTAATCCCTGAAAAACAAAAATGTAATCAGATTACACAGTTTAAAACAAGAATTATTTGCTAATCAGGGCTACTAATATTTTGTAATCCGATCACTCAGCCCGAGAATCGTAACTGCTGCCTTTGCAGTTTAAAGCACTCACAGAGGTTTCTCACAGAGAACAAGGATCTGATGTTTCTCATGTCAGCAAAGAGAATAAACATTCCTCTGGTGTAAAAAAGAAAAAAAAAACTTTTTGGTTTCTGAAAAGAGGGAGCCGTGCCATGCTAACTTACACAATCAAAGGAAACAAACAGGAGCTGCTGCTTCGCCCGTGGCTGGTGTTTGAGCAGAACATGAGAAAAGAAACCTTGGGTACTGCAAAGTGTGCTAGTCTCATTCCTGCACACATGCAGAGCTTGGCAGATCATTTTAATGGCCTTGCGAAATAGCAGCCATTGTTCTCACATATGCAATTGCAGCAATGCACAAACACATACAGCGAAATATATCAATCAATATCATCAAAAAGGGGCATTATCAAGTTAAACACCGCCAAAATCTGCAGTTTGTTGAACCCACGTCAGAATTAGGAGTGCTTTATTGTACTGCACACCTGAGTGCACATGATGCAGTGACTAAAAAAAAAACCAAACAGCTGGTACAGTGTCCAGGTAGTGTAGCGGTCTATTCCGTTGCCTACCAACACGGGGCTCGCCAGTTTGAATCCCCATGTTACCTCTGGCTTGGTTGAGCGTCCCTACAGACACAATTAATTGGCCGTGTCTGTGGGTGGGAAGCTGGATGTAGGTATGTGTCCTGGTTGTTGCACTAGCGCCTCCTCTGGTTGGTCGGGGCGCCTGTTTGAGGGGGAGGGGGAACTGGGGAGGGGGGGGGGGATAGCGTAATCCTTCCATGTGCTACGTCCCCCTGATGAAACTCCTCACTGTCAGGTGGAAAGAAGTGGCTGGTGACTCCACATGTATCGGAGGAGGCATGTGGTAGTCTGCAGCCCTCCCTGGATCGGTAGAGGGGGTGGAGAAGCAACGAGAACAGCTCGGAAGAGTGGGGTAATAGGATGGGTACAATTGGGAAGGAAAGGGGGAACCCCCCCCCAAAAAAAACAGCTGGCACAGTACAATGTAAAGAACATGGTTGTATGAGGCATAAAAAAAGAAAAGGTGTTGAATCTTATTATCATGTAGCCCAGAGCGTGTTTGGTACACTGTGGGCCGCTGCACATCCTGCCAACTGGGCCCTCGACTGTTGCAGCCAGCTGCTTCAGAACGAGCAAGGAGATTGATAATAGACAAGGATATCGTACCAGCGCTGCTTATTCTCAACAAACCCTGTGACAAGATGAGCTCTTAACAACCCCCCTCCCCCAACCTGAACCCCCCTGCCCCCCCTCCCCTCTTAGAGTCTACTCATCTGGCTTTGCTTCATGTCCAGAGGAAACGTCATCTCGGGCGCTTCACTGGGGGCTCCTGGGTTAGCTGCTGTCCTTTTTTTATATATATATATGTATAAAAAACAAAAACATTTATTTATTTTCTATTTAATCTAATGAATCAGGAAAGCTTGCTCGCTGAACTATCAACCATATGTGAGATGTGGAAGTGTCTCTCCGGGAGTACAAATCAGTTTTGACTCGTGTGCTGTAGGTTCTGTCCCACGCAGGTGGAGCAGATGTGAGGAACAGCCCAAAATAAATCACTGCCGGAGGGCTACATATATCAAAACCTATTGTTCATTCTGACGGTGTTTTGCCCACTAGATCTGTGTTATAAATGTTCATTTGGACCTGGACAGGGAGGTGCGGTTTGAAAAATCTATTGCATTACTTCCCGCTCAGACAAGTGGCAGTTGTTAAACTATCCCATAATGAAATGTCTTATGTGACGAATTCAGGGCAAAAACACGGGCAGGAAGGTTTTCTTTGCTTGGTGTTTCATCCAAAATGGGTCAATTCATTGAAAAGCAGACCGTCTTTTGTGATGGTGTCCTCTAAAATTTTGCCAGTTGATATCTGGGTTTCTTGTACTCAGTACACCCACAAGAGGCACGGCTCCATAGACCTGAAAACCACCAATAGGGGGTGGAAGATGGGTTGGATTTTTTTAGAAGACAAAAAGAAGTAGATAGTCAGTTCACCTTCAGTAGCTTGTTTTTCGTTTTTTAAACATGGACTATAAGAAAGGACAGAAAGTTTGGGAGAGATGGGAGCAAAAGCTCTACCGACATTCGATGCAAGGTCAACGGCAAGAGACACAAGCGTCGGATGATCTCTGGAAAAAGAGGAAGATCTGAGTGGTTTTATTGAACCACGTCAACTTTGAAGACCATCTGCAGTTCAGTCTGTGGATTCTACAGTAAGGCCCATTCACCTTTATTTGAAAGGACACCAGTGAGATAATTTCACAGCATGCCACTAGCTGGTTTTAATTTTTCCCGTGAAACAAGGGTCTCCCAAAAGAAAGGTTCCACCTTCAGCTGCAGGAGCATCAGAGCAAAGATGTGGAACTTCACCACAGATAGAGACGTAGATGTGTGGTTGTGTAGATGTGTGGATATGTGGATGGGCTCCTCTAAGAAGACACCTTTAGCTCTGCTACAGTGTTGGAATGTTGCTTTAACCCATCCGATGTCTGGTTATCTGTTGGATTTCCTCCACCATAAAATGATAATTTCATTCCCTTGAACGAGCGGATGCTGAACAAAATAGGAATGAATAATTCATGTCATTAGTGAATTTATTGAGAATTCATATATTCAAGGGTACTTAGAATTAAAACCTCCTCTGGTTTGTCTCAATTCAACATGACAACAGTGCCAGATGCACAAATTTTGGAAATCGGATCACAAGGTACCAATTTGTAATCTTGACATGGACACCAGAATTTTGTTTTTTTGTGCTTGAAAGACAAAGGTCTCAAACAAGCATTTTACATTATTTTTCAGAATTGCAATATACCCCTTTGTATGTGTTTCTAAAACTTTGGATCCTTTGACCCTGTGACAATCCTCTCAGACAGACCTTCACATGCAGCATGTGAGCAGGTCCCCAGATACCATCAATGTAATTATAACAATGAGGGATGACCTTTATAGAGGACATCAACTCACATCTACCTTTAACCTTGATTATACTCAATGTTGATTCTAACGCTTAACAGTTGAACTCCACGACCCTGAACCTGACCTTAACCACACCAAACCCTAGCTGAACCTTAATCGTCTCTAATCTAATACCTAACCCGTTCTAACCTTAACCATCTCTAATACCTAACCCGTTCTAACCTTAACCATCTCTAATACCTAACCCCTTCTAACCTTAACCATCTCTAATACCTAACTCCTTCTAACCTTAACCATCTCTAATACCTAACCTGTTCTAACCTTAAACATTTCTAATACCTAACCTGTTCTAACCTTAACCATCTCTAATACCTAACTCCTTCTAACCTTAACCATCTCTAATACCTAACCTGTTCTAACCTTAAACATTTCTAATACCTAACCTGTTCTAACCTTAACCCTCTCTAATACCTAACCCGTTCTAACCTTAACCATCTCTAATACCTAACCTGTTCTAACCTTAACCATCTCTAATACCTAACCCGTTCTAACCTTAACCATCTCTAATACCTAACCCATTCTAACCTTTACCATCTCTAATACCTAACCCATTCCAACCTTAACCATCTCTAATACCTAACATGTTCTAACTTAACCATCTCTAATACCTAACCCGTTCTAACCTTAACTATCTCTAGTACCTAACCTGTTATAACCTTAACCATCTCTAATACCTAACTTGTTCTAACCTTAACCATCTCTAATACCTAACCTGTTCTAACCTTAACCATCTCTAATACCTAACCTATTCTAACCTTAAACATCTCTAATACCTAACCTGTTCTAACCTTTATCATCCCTAATACCTAACCTGGTTTAACCTTAACCATCTCTAATACCTAACCTGTTCTAACCTTTACCATCTCTAATACCTAACCCATTCTAACCTTAACTATCTCTAGTACCTAACCTGTTATAACCTTAACTATCTCGAATGCCTAACCTGTTCTAACCTTAACCATCTCTAATAGTACTAAAGCACATCGTGAGGTGAAATCAGCTGGGGGAGCCTGGTCTGCTGCGTCCGGTGGGCCCAGGGACCACGGCCCTGCCAGAGCTGCACCCGAGGAGGCAACACCAAGGGCTGTCTGACAGGATGCGGAAACAGGGCAGGCTAAGCTAACTACTAGCCCATGCAGACTAGCAGTTCCAATAACACCAAGGGTGGTCTGGCAGCGGCCTCGCCTGGTGTTGACTGTGTTTTAGGTGTCATCGTGTGGAGTGTGGGGAGGTATGTCAAAGGTGTCTGGCTGGGAGAGCTGGCATTCGATCGGCTGAGGGAGCCTGGTCTGCTGCGTTCGGTGGCCCCAGGAACCACAGCCCTGCCGGAGCTGGGCCCGAGGAGGAAACACCTAGCGCAGTCTGACAGGATGCGGAAGCAGGGCAGGCTAAGCTAACTGCTAGCCCATGCAGACCGGCAGTGCCGACAGTCATCCTGGCTGGCGTTTGTTATCTGGGCAGTGGAATTTTTGGACTGTGTTGCACTGAGTGGACTGTGTTGTTAACTGTTTGTGTTTGTGGGGGGGTTTTTTGTTTGTTTTTTTTTTTTTTTGCTTTGTTCTCTCTGTTTTTGTATGTTTTTGGTGGTGTAGTTTTTTTGGGAAATTTGGGATGTGTTTTTGTCTTTTGTGTCGCACTGCTGTAGGCTGGGAGAGACGGAATTTTGTTTCTTTTGTGTACGCAAGAATGTGAAAGAAATGACAATAAATTGTTCCTGATTCCTGAAATGTGTTGTACACATGCAACAGAAAATGACTGGATATATTGACAAGTCTCGTGAGGCCATATACATAAGCATGTGTGTGCATTTTCTTCATGAGGTGCCATAGTCATGTCTGACTCCTCTGAGACTAGTTGACATGCATTATATTCATGTTACAGAACGTTTTCGGAGCAGAAAAATAAGTTGTCATATTAATGTTTTGTCTGTGAATTGTATATGAATAGTATATGAATAGTGAATAGTATATGTGTATTGCACATATACTAATGGCAAGTGAAGTTTTCATCAGTTCATGTCCCTTAAACCAAGGCCCCGCATCAGGAGATCTGTTTAGGAGAGCTGCCCTGCATTCCGGTTCCAGTCTTTGTTTGCTTTGATCGATTGGCACACTCCTCAGATGGCTGCTGTCCATTATCATAATGGCCGACCAAATCACTTCCGCTGAAAAATGACTGTGCACAAACCTACTCCAGGAAACGACAGATTTCAATATGTTGTACTAGCATTGTTAAATCGGTCCCATAAAGTTAGAGTGTTTAAGCTCTCCCTACACAGCACTTTGAGTAAAGACCCATGTACGTAAGCCAAAGTTATAACCCGAGTCGGACTGAGGAACCAACCACACTAATTCTAGGCAAAGCCATTTGGTTTTTGTTTTTTTAAACAAGTCTCCATCATTAACTTTAAACAGTGAACATTAGTACCATATGCTACCACATTATTAGTCTGCTTTTTCCCCCCCTTTTTTTTCTCCAGTTGTATTCAGCCAATTACCCCACTCTTCCGAGCCATCCCGGTCACTGCTCCACTCCCTCTGCCGATCCAGGGAGGGCTGCGGACTACAACATGCCTCCTACAATACATGTGGAGTCGCCAGCTGCTTCTTTTCACCTGACAGTGAGGAGTTTCACCAGGGGGATGTAGTGCGTGGGAGGATCACGCTATTCCCCCCCAGTGCCCCCCCCAAATCAGATGCCCCGACCGACCAAAGGAGCTAGTGCAGTAACCAGGACACTTACCCACATCCAGCTTCCCACCTGCAGACACAGCCAGTTGTGTCTTTAGGGACGCTCAACCAAGCCGGAGGTAACACGGGGATTCGAACCGCTGATCCCCATGTTGGTAGGCAACGGAATAGACCACTACACTACCCGGGTGCACCTTTAGTTTGCATTTTAAACATTATAACTTTGGTCCCAGTGTATAGATAAATTGCCGGTACACCACAATCAGAGAAGAAGGGAGCTGTTATTCTGTGGCCTATATCTGTAACGACTGGTGCAAACAGGACTCACTTGCAAAACTTGGAGAGAGAATATTGATCAAAAACTGTTTTTCTTGCCAAAAGTTTGGTCCACGGGTAGTCAGTGAGAACAGGCAAACAACCTCCAGCAAGGAGAAGAAAAAGGTGAGGTCAGGTAAAAGAAAGCAACACCAGGAAAACAACACAGTAGAAAAACAGGCTGGATTGCTTGACACCGGGTACAAAGACGAACTGGCACCGAGAGAGAATACATGGACTAAATACAGTAAATGAGGGAATTGGGAACAGGTTTGGACTATACGGGGTTGGCTGATGGCAAAGCAGGGGCAGGAACTGATGTGACAAGACAGGTGAGGACTTCAAAGTAAAACAAGAAACAATGAATGATCGACAGGAACCAGCAAAAACAACCTAGGGAGCAGGGCGGGATGTCACAATGTTTCACTGTTACATGCGACAATGACAATGTAAGCTACTACTACTACTATTACTTTTGGTTCATTTAATAGTTTTGAAATCTTAACTTAAAATTGTGTGTGACAACCCAATTTGCTGTATGATAATCCTTTAAACTAATTTTTCATAGATTTTTTTGAAACATTTCTAAATCTTGTAACCTTGTGCAGCATGTCCCTGGCCCCACACATAACCATGGGCACACCCTTGATTTAGTTTTCACCCTGAATTTGTCTCTTAATTCCCTGAATAAAATTGATTTTGTCTCTGACCATAAATTGTATTACCTTTGATGCTTCTTTACCACCTACTACACTACCCCAGACACGTATAATTAACCCTCACATCTTTAACAAGCACTCAGCAGCCATGTTTTCTAGTTACTTTTCCAGTCTGGCCAGCTGCCCTCCTCACTTCACCAACATTAAAGACCAAGTTAGCTGGTGTAATGATTTGTGTACATTTGCCCTTGATTTTTCGGTTCCATATACTTCCAGGGCTTCCCCAGTTATTAACACAACCCCTTGGATCAATGAAAACTTCCATAAAAAAAAGGGAATATAGGAAGGCCAGACACATATGGAAAAAAATCTATAATTGAAGTTCATCAACTCCATATAAAGGAGTTATTATTGAAATTGAATCAAACTATTAAAGATTCGAGAGCTGCTTACTTCTCTGACTTGACTGAGAGTAATAAACATAATCCTAGGTTTCTGTTTAGTACTATCAATCAGACTGAATCCTTGTCTTCCTACCGTTTCCGCCTGTTCTGCTAATGACTTTGAAAATGTCTTGTCTTTCTTTGTTGACAAGATCAATGGTCTAAGGTCCAATTTTACTCCCACTGTCACCCCCCCTGCCCTTTTCAGCCATCTGATTTTAATGTTGGAATTTGCTCCCGTTTCTCTACAGTTCCTTGTTAATACTGTAGACCTTTTGCGTCCCTCCTCCAGTCCCTGTGATATAGTTCCGACAAAATGTTTAAAATCCATCGTCCCTTGGGCTTATATATATATATATATATATATATATATATATATATATATATATATACATATATATAGTACTTGGGGACTATAATTGATAACAAGCTGAACTTTGATTGTAATACCAATTTGCTATGCAAAAAAAGCCAGCAGCACCTTTTTTGTCTGAGGAAACTGGCTAAGTTCGGTGTCGATAGGTCCCTGTTGACTTTGTTCTACCGATATTTTATTGAGTTGGTTATTACTTTTTCTTTTATCAGATGGTAGGCCTCTCTAAACAGAAAAATGAACCAACAAAGGTGATCAAGGTCTGCAATATCACAGGAACCCAACATTAAAGTCAATCTGATTTATATAACAAGCGACTGTTAAGGAAAGCAGAATCTATCCTGTCTGACAGCACCTACCCCCTGCACCTAGAGTTTCAGACCTTAACTTCTGGTTCCCTCTTCAAATACCCAGTAGTCAAAACCAATAGATACAAACACTCCTTCTTTCCACAGCCATTTCACTGCTAAACTCCAATAGTAAGAGGTAATACCAGCTCAACCTTGGTAAAACACTTCTAACACTGTTTACTGTTGCATTGCTTTGTATGTATTTGTATTTATTTGCCTTATGTGTTCTGTGCCGTGTTCGTGTGTTTAAAGTTGCTGCTGCTACACAACAATTGCCCCTCTGGGGACAAATAAAACCTGCTTGACTTGACTTGACTCCGTGGCTTAGGTCCTGTTGTGTTTTGGAGACTAAAGGTTCCATAAGTCGTCTCATATTATTTAAGACTCAACAACAAAATACAACAGGTCCCAGCCTGCTCTCTATCATCAACTGTTCACTCACATCTGGATCTATACCTGACTACTTTAAAATTGCCTGTGTTCAGCCTCTCCTCAAAAAAACCTTCTGTTGATCCGGCAAGGGTAGAGAATTATAGACCAATTTCCAAACTTTCTTTTTTATTCAAAGTCCTTGAAAAATTGGTTGCGGACCAAATCCCGCAGCTGACAGAGGATCATGACATTTTCGATAAATTTCAATCCGGCTTTCATCACAAGCATAGTACTGACTGCATTGCTAAGAGTATCCAATGACATTCTTATGCATGCTGATAAAGGTGAACACTCTGTTCTTATTGTTCTAGATTTAACCTCTGCCTTTGATACCATCAATCATGCCATCTTACTTGATAGGTTGGAGAACTGGGTTGGCATTTCTGGTACAGCGTTAAATTGGTTTTGCTCTTATCTGACTAATGGATATTTTAATGTTTGTATTAACAATCTTGTATCTTCGTCAGCTCCCCTACTGCGTGGAGTCCCTCAGGGGTCTGTCGTTGGGCCAATCCTCTTCTCCTTATACATGCTTCCTCTGGGTCATTTGTTTAGTCACTTTCAAGACATGTCATACCACTGTTATGCCGATGATACTCATCTATTTCTCTGCCAAACCCAATAACCTGAATCAATTGTCCTCACCCCATGATTGCTTAGCATCCACCAAAGACTGGATGTCCCTTAATATCCTCCATCTAAACCCTGACAGAACTGAATTTCTCTTAATCGGTCCCGAGAATTTTGCCACTGCAGTTGATCAGTTTATTGGTCCACTTCATTCAAACATCAAACCTACCGCTAAAAATTTTGGTATCATCTTTGACCAGAATGTCTTTCGATCACTATGTTACTAAGCTTATCCAATCCTGTTTTCTACAGCTGATAAATATTGCAAAAATCAAAAATATTTTGTCTTTTAAGGATATCAAAACATTAATTCACACTTTCATTTTCTCCTGTCTAGATTACTGTAACTCCCTCTACTCTGGCCTCAACCAAGCTACTTTAAATCATCTACAGTTGGTTCAGAATGCAGCTGATAGACTACTAACTAGAACTAGCCGTAGGTCCCATATCACCCTTATTCTTGCATCCCTCTACTGGCTTCCCGTAAAGTTCAGAACAATCTATAAAATCTTATTGATTACATTTAAAGTACTGCATGATCTTGCCCCAGGTACATTTCTGATCTTCTCATTCCTCATTCCACTTCCCGACCACTCCGATCCTCAAACCTCGGTCTTTTATCCATCCCTCACTCCAACTGCAAAACAAAAGGTGATCACGCCTTTGCAGTTTTAGCCCCAAGCCTCTGGAATAATCTTCCCCAATCTATTAGATTTGCTGATTCTTTGGACTGTTTTAAGCGGCTTATAAAAACCCATCTTTTCAGGTAAGCCTTTTTATAGATCCCCATCCCCTGCCTTCTGTTTTGGTTCGTTTTTAGCTTGGTCTGTCACTACCTATGCCATGTTTTATACTCATTCAATTCATTTTATGTATTTATTCGTATTTTGTGTATTGAGTGTAAAGCAATTTTTAACTATGTTTTTTAAAAGTGCTATATGAATAAAATTTTGCTTGTTTGCTTGTTTGCTTACTACTACTAGGAGGGTGCGTCATGCAACTTTTAAGGATGTTGTGGATGGACTGACGGAGCATGGGCTGCAGTGACAACCGACACCATCCTGTCAGGTTTCCAAAAGGCCGGAATGATTGGAATGGATGCCAATGGCAGAGGAGGACGTACCCCTTCATCTTGCCTCTGAGTTGGCAGAATTGTTTAATGGTAACACGAGGATGAAGAATTCAGGGGATTTGACGATACAGATGAGGCGTGAACTTTTTTTCCTTAATGTGTTTTTGCTTGTTGGATATGCCGAGTCTTATTTGTTTATAGGCTTTTAGTGTCTGTTGTAATGAATCAAAAATCAAATCAAATCAAATCAATTTTATTTGTGTAGCCCAATATCACAAATTACAAATTTGCCTCAGTGGGCTTAACAGCAACACAACATCCTGTCCTTAGACCCTCTCATCGGATAAGGAACAACTCCCTAAAAAAAAACCTTTAACAGGGAGAAAAAATAGGAAGAAACCTCAGGGAGCGCAACAGAGGAGGGATCTCTCTCCCAAGACGGACAGCATGCAATAGATGTTGTGTTTATGCAATTTACATAATACAACATTGAAAGAGGATAACAGAATTGTAATGGACTTGTAAAATTTATGAATATGATGCACAGGATGCCAAGCAGTGTCCAGACGCCATTGGAACAGTCCAGGACCCAAGCCACGCAACCAGCATCATCATGTAAAAAAAAATTATGTGAGGAAAGGAATGGCGGGCAGCGTCCAAGTGGCGACCACCATCACCACGGAGACCTGGAAGGAGAACTGACTGCAAGTGCACACAAGGGAGATTCACATGACACCATTCAAACACAGAAAAAGAGAAAGGAGAGGACATCATTCAGAGAGAGAGAAAGGACATGTGAGAGAAGAGAACAGTTTACAATAGTCATTAGTCATTATCAATTAAGTCATCAAATTAGTCATAATCTATACTCTATAATCTCGTCGGCAGAACAGTGGTTGGTAAATTCATTGAGACAGAAAACCAACCCGCCATGCAGTATAGGTTGTGAAGCATTCAACTTAAAGGCAACTAATTGTAAGCTAAGGCAAAAAGATGAGTTTTAAGTTTGGATTTTAAAGGACTCAACAGACTCTGATTGCCTGATGGCAGCAGGCAGGTTATTCCACAAGAACGGAGCCCGATAGGAAAAGGCCCTGCCACCAGCTGACTTCTTTTTATCTTTGGGTACACACGGGAGCCCTGTATTTTGAGAAAGAAGAGCTCGAGATGGAATGTATGGTTTAAGGAGATCAGACAGGTACGATGGGGCAAGCCCATTTAGGATTTTATAAGTCAGCAGAGGCACCTTGTATTCTGATCTAACATGGATAGGAAGCCAATGAAGGGAGGCAAGAATTGGTGTAATATGGTGAAATTTCCTAGATTTAGTTAAGATTCTAGCAAAAGCAGCCTGAACCATCTGAAGACTTTTAGTACTAGAATGTGGCAGACCTGAAAACAGAACATTACAGTAATCAAGTCTGGATGAAACAAATGCATGTATTAGAGTCTCTGCATCAGCCATGGAGAGAAAAGACTGAATTTTAGCTATGTTACGTAAGTGAAAAAAGGCTGTCTTGGTGATTTCTTTAATGTGCTTATCAAAGGAAAGGCTGGGATCAAACGTAATATCAAGATTTTTGGCTGCCACACATTGTGAAACCACAGAGTTGTCGATTGTTATCGTTTCTTGATCAAATCGGTGTCTGTGTCTAGCAGGGCCAATGACCAGCATCTCGGTTTTACCCAAATTTAAAAGCAGAAAGTTAAGTGACATCCAGTTTTTCACAGTAGCCAAGCACGCCTCTAAGTTAGTCATTTGAGTACGATCATCAGCCCATATAGGCACATACAACTGAGTATCATCAGCATAGCAATGGACATTTATTCCATAACTGCGTATAATTTGGCCTAGAGGTGTAATGTAAAGAGAGAAAAGTAGGGGGCCAAGAACTGAGCCCTGAGGCACACCATATTTAACGTCAGAAAATTTTGATATAATATTACTATAGCAGACACAATGTGTTCTTCCAGATAAGTAGGACTTAAGCCAAGAGAGAGCTAAGCCAGAGAAACCAAAATTACAATTTAATCTGTCTTATAGTATACAGTGATCAGTGGTGTCAAAGGCAGCACTGAGGTCCAGTAGTAGAAGCACAGAAATGGAATCAGAGTCGATAGCTAGTAAAAGATCATTCACCACTCTGGTCAGAGCAGTTTCAGTGGTGTGACAGGGCCTGAAAGCCGACTGAAAAGGTTCATATAGATGGTTTTCTTTTATATGGGTCGAAAGTTGTTGATACACAACTCTCTCTAGTATTTTAGAGAAGAATGGAAGATTAGAGACTGGTCGATAGTTATTAAGAGACCCTGGATCGAGGTGCGGTATTTTAAGTAGAGGTTTAACCACAGCTGTCTTAAAACTGCTGGGAACAATGCCAGTAGTAAGTGATAAATTAACAATGTCTAGCATTGTAGGTCCAAGAAAAGGCCAGAGGTCTTTGAAAAGTTTTGCTGGTAAGGGATCAAGTAGGCAAGTAGTTGGTTTAGAAGCTGACACGAACTTAGTCAAAGTATCAAAAGTGATAGTCTCAAAAGTTGTAATAACTGAGACTGTCAGTAACTCATTGTGTAGATATGAATTTAGTAAGACAGGATCTGCAGGAGTAGATGGAGTTGAACTAATTTTGTTTAAGATCTCATCAACCTTATTGCAGAAAAAATCTAGAAATTCATGGGCTGTGAATGGTGAGCAGCTAATAGACGGCTGAGTTTTAATAAGTTTAGATACAGTGTCAAAGAGAAATCTGGGGTTATCTTTATTAATATGTATTAAGTGAGAGAGATATGCTGTTTTTGCAGTAGATAAAGCACGCTTGTATTTCAATAAACACTCATGCCATGATAGGTAAAAAACTTCCAATTTTGATTTTCGCCATTTACGTTCCAGTCTCCTGCAGGTCCGCTTAAGAGCCCGTGTCTCATCATTAAACCAGGGTGTAGGCCTCTTTAGTCGCTTAGCTCTGGTAGTGAGAGGTGCAACTGAATTGAGGAGACTAGAGAGGGCCACATTTAAGTCACTAGTGAAATTTTCAACAGAGTCAGTTACCACAGTGAAAGGATCCAAAACTTCAGGCAGCTGCTGGCCAAATGCAGCTACAGTGGAGGGACCAGTATGGCGAGTGGCAATTATATCGGTGCTGACATTAACTGGACAGGCCAATAAAGCTTCAAATTTGATGAGAAAATGATCTGACACAGCAGACGTTGTTGGCAAGACATTCAGATCAGAAACAGCTATCTCTTTAGATAAAACCAAATCAAGGGTGTTACCACTGCAATGAGTCGACTCTTGAACAAACTGAGTGAACCCAAAAGTATCAACTAGTGCCAGAAAGGCTTTACTTAGAGGATCAGAAACCTCATTCGGATGAATATTGAAATCACCAAGAATTAGAATCTCATCAGAGTGAGTAACAAGGCCTGAGAAAAATTCTCCAAATTCTTCAAGAAATAACGAGTAACAGCCAGGAGGCCGATAGAGTATCACAATTTGGACTGAGCTGAGTCTATTCATGGCTGAGGGAGATGGACCAAGAACAAGAGCCTCAAAAGACTGGAATTTAGATTCGAGTATAGAAGTCAGATTGAAAATAGATTTATATATTAAGGCAACATCCCCACCTTGTTTATTTGCCCCAACTACATGGGCATAAGTATAGTCAGGTGGGGAAGCTTCATTTAAAGGAAGGAAGACATTTGGTTTCAGCCATGTTTCACATAACCCAATTATATCGAAACTATGTTCAAGAATCAGATCATTTATTAGTAAGGCTTTGGTAGACAGTGATCTGATTTTTATGAAACCAAATTTAAGCATCTTGTGGAAGTGATCAGTAGTAGGCAGAACTTTAGAGCTACCAATAGGTGAAAGATTAATTGGAATTAGACACCTTGTTGACAGTTTTGGCAACCAATGCTTTGGACGATATGTGGCCACATTCTTGATAACATTAGCTGTTTGGTTCTGTAGATTATTAGGTACTTTGTTGCACATTTCACCACTACCAGTGGTAGGAATAATTACTAGATTATTGTGATTCACACATTTAGGAGAACACTTTCAAGTGTGTTTATTATGAAAGAATGAAATAAAAAAAAGATCTACTACTACTACTACTACTACTACTTCCAGCTGCTCCCATTAGGGATCGCCACAGCTGATCATTCGTTTCCATTTCTTCCTGTCCTCTGCATCTTCCTCTGTCACACCAGCCGCCTGCATGTCCTCTCTCACCACATCCATAAACTTCCTCTTTGGCCTTCCTCTTTCCTGGCAGCGCCATATTCAGCATCATTCTCCCAATATACCCAGCATCTCTCCTCCACACATGACCAAAGCATCTCAAGCTTGCCTCTCTTGCTTTGTCTCCAAAACCTCCAACCTGAGCTGTCCCTCTAATATACTCGTTCCTAATCCTGTCCTTCTTCATCACTCCCAAAGAAAATCTTAGCATCTTCAACTCTGCCACCTCCAGTTCCGTCTCCTGTCTTTTCGTCAGTGCGACTGTCTCCAAACCATATAACATAGCTGGTCTCACAACCATCTTGTAAACCTTCCCTTTAACTCTTGCTGGTACCCTTCTGTTGCAAATCATTCCTTATACTTTTCTCCACCCACTCCACCCTGCCTGTACTCTCTTTTTCACCTCTCTTCTGCACTCCCCATTACTTTGAACAGTTGACAACAAGTATTTAAACTCATATGCCTTCGAAGGTCACCTCTCCTCCTTGCATCCTCACCATTCTACTGTCCTCCCTCTCATTCACGCATATGTGATCGGCATATTTGATTTGGCAAAGGTTTTACGCCAGATGCCCTTCCTGACACAACTCTCCTCATTAATCCGGGCTTGGGACCGGCACTAAGAATGCACTGGCTTGTGCATCCCCAGTGGCTGGGTTGACAATGACACTGTAAACTACATCTACATATTAAAATACATCAGGGAAACATCTTCTTTACAGTAAAATGACTAATATCAAATCATGTCACCTCATTCACTGGTTATCAAAGCAGCTCAATAGCCAGCGTTAATTTCACTCGGCCTTTAAAAAAAGGTGATGGCATATGAAAACTGGAGGAACCTCTAAGGCATCCACTAGTCAAAACAGTTCCGTTGGTTGCGATCGTCTGACGTCTGATCTCTTTCATCTGATCCTTAATTCCTGAGGTTATTAGGAGTTGGGTATTAGAGGCTGCCACTGTTCTGAGCCCATCTGCACAGCACATCACTGAATGGAGATGGTGTAATTACAGCGTTCATGCATGGGGAGGTACTTGTTCTGAGGTAAGCTGAAGGGAAAAACCTCAACACTGTGACTGAATGGGGACAAAAAAACAAAAAACAAACCAATAACCTTGTGTATATTCTGAAAACATTACATCAGTCACAAAAGGTAAATACAGTGTTTCAATTATTATTGTGGTTATTAACAGTAGAGGGAGCCTCAGCTATATGGACCCTGATCCCTCATGTGGGTGGTGGTCTGTAATGTACGGCATGGTTTAACGCATGAAACATCCCGCTGCACGTGTTCCTTTGTTTGGTGTGTGTCTTTTCTTTCTCTATATAGATCTGACGTTTGTGTGTGCATGGTATCCCTCATAACATCCTACGTAATGGTTGTGTGACAGGTGTGTACTGAGCGCCACGGGTCCGCAGCTGGTTTCCTGTGATGTGACGGTGACATGCTGCTCTGTAGATGAAAACGGGAAGATGGAAGAGGGGGATGCCTCAGCAGAAACTACATAAATTCACGGAGGCATTTCTGATTTCTTACTAAAGCCATGCAAAAACATGAAGCTCATTCCGGTTAGAAAGTTCAGCCATGTCTGTCTACTGTACTGAGTATTCTTTTGTAGATCTAATTTAAATTATAATAAAAACACTAAAAACAAGAGTTCAGAGAAATACGACACACCACGTATGGGAAATATAGAGTACAATTCAGTTGTCCGTACAGCTGCTCCAGGATATATTCTGGATAAAGTCATACATCACATTCTCTCCCCTTGAGCTTTAGTAAGGAATAGTACAAATGTGAAAATAAAAAGCTCAAGCTAACCGCTGGTCACCTTTAAAGAACGTGCACTCTTTGTCGCCATTGTTCTTAATTTCTGTTATCTTCCCCGTGTAAATCCACAGGGACTTGCTCTTAACATTATGTTAATGAGATACAGGCTAACGAGTCATCATGTCTCGGCTGCTGAGATTGAGCGGGATCATGCAAGTGTCACACATGTCAGCTCGGAGGAAAGTGTGTCATTTCCATGGTTACTGCTGTGCTAGGCGTGCGTGTATGTAGGGTAAGGCCAGAGGCTCCAGCTGGGGCAACGTGTCCACGGCTCTGCTGCAAAACAGTGGAGATGCCCTGGGCCGTTTTTAGCATGGTGGCAGGAATAATTATACACTGTTTATTACAAAACTTGTTTTTACAGTAAATTGCTACTTTCAAGCACAATTGCACTGCCAAGACACCCAGCCAAAATGGAAATTCATCAAAAAGGTTTCAAGCTTTAAAGCTAGGCCTACCTTTAATATATATATATATAAAACTTTGTTAAAAGAAACACTGAATGGTAGGGAAAGTGCTCAACAAATAAGCAGCAAAATAATCCAGTGAGTCAAGTACATTCTTTATGAGACAGTGCAAGCCTGTTTCATGCCATATGAAACGGGCTTGTACTGTCTCATAAAGAATGTACTTGACTCACTGGATTATACATACACACACACACACACATTTTTATGTATCTTATGTATGTATGTATGTGTGTATATATACATATATATACATATATATATACACATATATACATATATAATACATGTATAGTATACATATATTGATACATATATCTATATATGATATATGTATACCTTTAATGTTTAGACATATGTATATACACATACATATATCAATATATATTTATATATACGTAATGCATATATATGTACATTTGTCTGTAATTTTTTTGTTTGACCTGACCGTTTTGGGGGGGGGGTTATTGTTTTATTGTGTGAAGCACGTTGTTACATTTATTTGTATGAAAAGTGCTATACAAATAAAGTATGATTGATTGATTGATTATATATGTATATTATATATGTGTATATATACACACACATATCTATATATACATTATATATGTATTTATCAACAGATACAGGAAAAAAGTGTTAATGCATAGCAGTACAGGCTTGTTTTGTGCGTCGCGCACTCATCAGCTGCTAATGTGATTCAACAAAGAATCATACAACGTTATATATGTATGTATATATTTTATGTAATCATATATATTCTGTATTGTTTTGCCATAACCTCCGGGTTGTAGTCTTAAAGCGTCTCGTTGAGTGGTTATTGGTGATTGGCTATCCGTCCCGGAAGCGGAATCTCTCTTCCGATGCGCTTCCTGAAGTTTCTCCCATTTCTTTTCCTGACATTTTTGTGGAGTTTTTTTTCTTCTTGTCCTAACTAAGTGTCGAGGGATAGCTGGTGCTGTACATTGTCACCGATTCTGTTTGTATGTGTTGGTGAATGTCGGTTTATGTGAGTTCAACGCGCTCTCTGACTGACTTGTGATTCAGCGCTACGGGGTACTGATAAAATCCGACTTGACTTAGTTTGTAAAAGACTGGACCGCGAAAAAAACAAAAGCAAAAGTCATGACCCCCGCACCTCCCTGTGCGCCATGGCTACCAGTAAGTTTCTTTCCCCTCCGGTCCTCAGTAGCGGCGGATCAATACCTTTAATTGCTCTCGGGTCGGGTTGTTGTATCGATATCCACCCGCTTCAACTCCTCCATCACCGGCCGGTGGGAGCGGGTTGCCCGGGAAACGGCCGCATGGCAACAGACTGGCGAGCCTTAAGGCGGGGCGGGGGTGGAAGTGGTGGTTGGGGTGCTGTTGGTGGTGGGGGGGGGGTCTCTTCCTAGGCCCGCTCCTGTTCTCCAGCGCCTGCCCCTCTCTCTCTCTCGCTCGCTCTCTCTCTCTCTCCTCACTAGATGGTGCGCGCGCCGCCGGAGAGTGCACGTCCCTCCACAGCGGCTCCGACAAATCGAGCGACGCTGGAAACGGCACGGCGGAGCGCATCTCCCCAACCGGAAAGAGTGGAAATAGCGGGAATAAATCTGCGTCTTTTTTTTTTATTTTTATTTTTTTACTGTCGTCGAGGTTTGTTCTTCCCCTCTGTGAAGTAGACTGGCGGAGAACATTAGAGCGGCTGTGATGGACATAATGGTCGCGGTGCAGGATGCGTGTGTCTCCGGTCAGCGGCTGACGGCGGTCATCCTCAGTCTGTGCTGCTTTCTGCCGTCCTGCCTGCCGGGACAGACGGTGGACTATTCCTCCGTGGAGAGTGTGGTCAGCAGGCAGGGAGACACCGCTTTACTGAGGTAGGAACACGCAGAAAACAACTTCACTTCCCCCCCCCATCCTCCTCTTCCCCCGAAATGTTCGCTCAGCGTTTTATACAAGTGCGCCATTCTCCAACCGAAACAACCCCCCCCCCCAAAAAACCCAAACATTTTCAAGTTTGTATTCTCTAGTTTGTTTAAGTCTTCTTTGTCCAAAGTCTGAATCGTAGAAACTGTCCCGCCCCCCTCTCCACAGACATACAAGAGGGTCACTCTTCGGGGCGCTTGTTTTGCCTCCTCCCGTGCTCCGTTGTTCCGGCTGTAGGGCGGAGGACGAGTCCGTGCGGCGGTAAGCACGCAGGGCGCAGTTTCTGCGAGTAGGCGGTGGCGGTGGTGGTGGTGTTCAAGTTTTGCTGAGAAACGTCCAGCAGAATAAGGATCTGTGAGTTTTATCCGAATGAGCTTTCCTGCGCTTTATTCGGCGGGAGCGGTTTGCTGTCGGGACGGCGTGTCAGGAAACTAACTCTGTCGGCTGTGTTGGGAAGATGTTCCACTTGATCTTTAGACCGGGCAGATTTCAGTGCTGCAGTAAATGTACCGTACTGGTTTTAGGGTTTCTTACCAATTCGCCTAATTGAAAACTATCAGCTGTTTGTTGCAGGATTCGTGTTATCGGCACGGCGACTCTCCTTCCATCTGCACCTGCTCGTCTGGAGCGAAATGAACGGCCATGCTGGGCTACACCAGTCCCTCCACTAGCTTCTGGTTTAGTAACGTGCGTTGATAAATCCCACCGCTTATGCTCCGATCAAAAGCCTGAAAATAACGGTGATGAAAATAACCTTATCGGTAGTCTTATCAAATCAATTGCCTTCAACTTTTTAAACCTTAACTGAAACTAGCGGGATCCATGCATCGTTACAGAGATCCTTGAATTTTGTTCAGATAATTTACTTTGGGGGGAAAAATCAATTTGTGTCTGTGTGTGTGTGTGTGGGGGGGGGGTCATCAGTCACTTCACATCATGGAGGTCTTGTAATAAAAACATAGGATTATGTGAGTGGATGACATAACTCTGGCTGTGGAATCATGGATTTGACAGATTTACAAATCCACGCTCAGCTGTCAAAAGAAATATTGCCTCCTGCTTGTCAGATCTTAACAGATGCTAAGACGGTAGGCCCGCCCCAATTGAATGTGAATTGTGGGGCTGTTGACTCTTAAGAAATACTGGGTGTTGAGGGGGGGGGGGGCGGATCAGCTTTCCCTGCGAAGTTGAAATCAGCTTGGCTTGTATGTTATTGTCGGCTTAGGATCCATTGGCGAGATGCAGATTGTCTCCGCTTTCCTCCTGTGGCCCGGGGACATCGGTGGTTTTATGGAGATGAGTGTCATATTGTCAGGGAGGCTGAGGATGTAATGCTCCTCATCACTGAATTACCTTAGCAACAGCCAAGAGGAGCTCACTATTTTTACCATATTGCCTCAGCGCCTAAGGGCCGTCCCGTCAAACCGACTTACGCCTCTGTCGCTCTCCCTAGAGAGGAAGTCTAATTCCCTGGTGTCAATCTGGGTTGGCTGTGATTGCTGTAGGAAGCTGTGCCTGAATCCCGATGGTTCATTGGGCCAGAGATTATCCGTGTGCTATGAATCAGCTCAACAAACAAGTGTCGGCTCCTTCTACCACCAGCCGCCCTGCCGCCCCTCCTAAATAGGGCGCCACTCTCCACAAGCGGGTCACTGCTTCAGTAACTGGAAAATGGAGGAAATGGAAAGGGAGACCCTTCTCAGAGGTACTTCCCATGCATGGTTCTCAGAGATAATTAATGTGGTAATTCAGCCATAATCATTTGTGGGCTATGTTTTCAAATTCAGTGATCCCCCCCCCCCCGTTCCATGTGGATGTGGCCAGTTCAATGGTATGAATTTGGTACATTTGACATTCTTGACCTGATGGAGATTTGAAGCCCTCACGCTGCTTTACTTCCCTCTCTAGTTTGCACCTAACAGTCTATGCTGTTACTTGCCGAAAATTTCAAACCCCAATAAAACAAGGCAATTAAATCTTTTTATACAGCACAGCAGGGCTTTTTTTTCCTCCTGTTTTGAGGAACCAGGCATCAAAGCAGCAGCTATATCATGTAGGAGCTGCAAGCAGAAAACTGCCTGGTTTTTTTTCTCTGCTGATTGTTTTAAAAAAAAAATATTTTTTTTTACCATTTGTATCGTCAAGACCCCAGCCCATTAGAAGGCATGTTCTGCTGTGGCCCTGAAGCTGACTGTGGGCAGGGAATATGAGCGTCATGAAATGGTGACAAACCCAGAAGCACAGTTAGTCACTGCCTGTGGATTTTAGAATAGGTGTGTCCACTCTGTCATTTTCCTCCACCTCTTCACTTCTGAATGCACCATAATTGTTCTCCCCCAGCACCCTGGTTCATGCTGGACAATGGCAATTAAAGGGTTTGATCTATTTGTAGGGAAAGGGACGGTCTGTATGTGCATCGTCTTCCTCGTCATCCTTTTTAATGACCTGAAAAGCCCTGCCTTCTTCCCTAATGGTGGCCCCAACAAAGACCCCTTGTGTTCCAAGTGGGTTATGCGATGTCTCCCCTGCCCCGTGCGTGTGTGCATGATGGCATACCAGTTTCATGCACGCGCTGCATTTTTGCAAGTGATGGTAATCTGTGCAAGGCACTTGGAAGTGTGCTACCAAGCAGCTGTGTGCACAGCTATCCTCGTCATCACTTACTGGTGTGATGTTGTTTAGATTCGGTCGGATAAGAACCCTGACTCTTTCCAGTAAGTGAGTCATCTGGCTGAGAATTTAAGGGGACAGTTGGATGAAAAGACAAGGTCCCTTTTCTGTCAGCGAAAACAAGGTATCAGCCGCAGCCTCTTCCGCATAGATAAACTGCTGTAATCAACAGTTCAGAGCTAGCTGACTATAAATTTAGCCTAAGCAGATCCAAATCTTTTAACATGGGCATCTTTTTCCACATGGCTGAGGATCAGTTTAAGTATGGCCCCGGCCTTCATCTTTATTATTTTGCAACTCTGCACTTTATCCACTGACTGTTTTGATCCCATATGTCTTTTGAGACAGATATAAAAAGATTTGAGAAGATAATACAAGAAGATGTCGATGGTTACCGAGCAACATGTAGATGGGGGAAGCGGTAGCGCAGAGCAAGCTATATTTTAAGGCAGAGAATAGCAAGACTGTTGGTGTACATGCTAAAAGTAAGACAATGAATCAAGCTTATTTTTTTTATTTAGTTTGACAGTTGGCCCTCAGCCGCAAAATAAGGGGCGCACCAGAGCCCTTATTCTCTGTAATGGTGCAAAATTGACCTGTCACTACTTTCAAAGTCTGGTATTCGTATAAATGTAGCATCACTGCCTCGTGTCAGCGGGCCAGCTGATGAAAATCCTCTCTGGGCCTACACAATTGCGTTGGCTTCTAAGTGTCTTGGCTTCGCCGACGCCACAAAGGGTGTGATGTGTCATTATTATGAAATGTGTTGTTTCTATGACCCCCTGAAAGGTCTTGACATTTGCCATAAATACTGGTGCCAAAGACGCCATCGAGTTAAAGGCCTGGCTCTCCCCTGCCCTAGCACAGATAGGCTGCCATAGGTATGACGGTAATGGAGGAATATTAAGTGGCTGTTGACACTCCTGGGAGCACGGCAGAGAGAAGAGTTGGACTTGTTATCTCCTTCACACAGACCATAACCAGAGTGGTGGCTGAGAAACATCGTCTTGGTTTTTCTGCATTTCAGCACTTTTTTAATTAGGCAGCTCTGAGTTGAGACAGAGGGTAGAAGTTGGGCAAGAGGGAGAGCAGTCGCAGCTTGTTTCGGGATATCTTGTAAATGCGGCATTCTCTGAACATGTCAGACACCTGCCATCAGCCTCGTACGGTCATCTGGAATAAACCCGTGTCTGTTTTTGTTTTGTTTTGGTTTGTTTGTGTTGTTTTGTCCAATGACACATCTGGGGGCACACCTGAATCTGTCAGCGCTGATTAAACGGCAGAGTCCTTGAGCATGCTATCTGTACTGCAGCTTTAGAGCGATCAATGTTGCCGTCAAAACAATGTTGCTGTGTTTTCACCGCTCCTGAGCTCAACACGCCCTGTCAAACTCTGTAACCTTTGATCAGGACATTGTCATTGAAAACCCTTTTTTTATTTATTTATTTGGGCCTTTGAGTTTGTAATGCTGCATCTGGCGTCCATATTCCACAATAGACCCTTTGTTATCTGAAGGAAATCTCTTGGTTCATGTAGTAATATTAAATGATGGAATTCATTCATCCATTCATTATCCAAACTGCCTATCCTGCTCTCAGGGTCGCAGGGATGCTGCAGCCTATCCCAGCAGTCATTGGGCGGCAGGTGGGGAGACACCCTGGACAGGCCGCCAGGCCATCACACGGCTGACAGACAAACACACACCTAGGGACAATTTAGTACGGCTTAGTCATCTGACCTACATGTCTTTGGACTATGAGAGGAAACCAGAGCACCTGGAGAAAACCCACGCAGACACGGGGAGAACTCCACGTAGAGGACGATCTGGGACAACCCCCCCCCCCCCCCCCGAGGTTGGACTACCCTGGGCTCGAACCCAGGACCCTCTTGTTGTGAGGCAACCGTTCTAACCACTGCGCCGCTGTTCCACCGTTAGGTTGAATTAAATCAAATAAATGCAGGGAAAGAGTTGCCCCACAGGGATTAATAAAAGTAGCAGAAAAGAAAAAAAAGGACCAGGAAGTTGAGCCTACATAATTGTCACTGCAGCCCAAATGTGACAAAGATGAAGTGTCTCACAGTCTGTGATGGAGGGAAATCTTGGCTGAATATACAGATTTTTCTTCAAATTCCAACATTCATAGGCCCCCGTTAAAGGGTCTTCCTTACAATACAACCCTTGGAGCAGCTGAAAGCATACCACTCTCCGGCATGGGGGCCTGTCTCCTGATGCCCAACAGAAAGCTGGCTATACTGAAGTATTCATAAGATTCATTACACTGTCATCCATTTGCATTACCATTGATGAAATTCAGCTGACAGGGTGACAAGCTAAAGCATATTAAAGGAGCCTTTCATGCCAGCTACCTCTCCCCAGACTTCCAGCGAACCTGCTCCATGGTGTGCACTTGAAGCTCTCATCATTGATGTGTATTGTCCAAAGCCTGTCTGGGCTCCTTTGGATTACCACTTGGCAGGAGGCTGAAAGCCGCCTAATCGCCGTCGGACGACTGTTTGACACGCTGTGCCACTGCCGCTGGAAAAATTAAAAAATAAAAATAACCTGAAGCAGGAAAGGAGACAATTTCAATATCGAGGCTTATTTCAACCAGCAAAATCTATTGTAAGTGACACTTGCCCATCACGCAATGACAATCTTAACGACCTTTGAATTATCTCCGAAGTGCATGCCCTGCAATCTTTTGCTTCGAGTGCCTTGTTTCCTATCAACCTGGAATCTTTACCTGTGTGAGATCTCAAAGGCTCATCATCAGCCACCGTCACATGCACTCTTCACTTTTCCCTCAGAACAGGAGCAACATCAGATTCAATAGGTTGGATATCTGAAGTCTCTGTCTCACTTCTGTCCCGCTGTCTCTCTATCGCGCTTTCTGCTAATGGTCAACCCATAATGCATTTTTAAAGGCTGATATTGATATAATAACGATAGTTTGGATAGCAAAAAGCTGATAGCCAACTTTAATATGGGGTGAATGACACTGCAGTTTTCTTTAGATTACTGTTCGAATGAAACCTTTCAGATAAAGTTAAGTTTTCTAATGTTAGAAACAAATGGTGATCATCACAGAAGCTTTCTAGGTAATTGGGCCTATATTTGGGGGGGGGGTGCAAAAACACTACATAATTCATCAGACACAACTCAAGTATATATTTAGGGCGGCATGGCTCAGGAGGTAGAGCGGGTCGTCTAGTAATCAGAAGGTCGCTGGTTCAATCCCCGGCTCCTCCAGAGAGCATGGGGAAGTGTGCTTGAGCAAGACACTGAACCCCTAACTGCTCCTGATGAGCAGGTTGGTGTCTTGCATGGCAGCCTCCAATGTGTGTGTGAATGGGTGGATGTGAGGCATACACTGTAAAGTGCTTTGAGTGGTCGGTAGACTAGAAAAGCAGTATATAAATGCAGTCCATTCATTCAGGATTATATCAAAGAAGCTGACATAATTGATTTAAAAAGTGAATTAGCCCTTTATTACCACGACATCAGTCAGAGTTTGTGGTGTTGTCATGCATGACGTGCTTTACTTAGCCTTGTCTACTTCGTGGATTGTCACCTTGTCAGGGTGGAGAAGCTTGCGTGGTCCTGAGATCCCAAGAGCAATGCCACCTGCAGCTATGCTCCTGGTAGGGTCACCCATGGTGGTAAGGTCAAGGGGGAGGTTCCTGACAAAGACAAATCCAACCAAGACCTCAGCGGTGGAATAGGCGGAGGATGATGGCTGACTTTAGGGAAGCATCACAATGACTGGGAAGGCAGATGAAGGCAGCAGCAGAAATGGGCCCCCAGTCATCTTGGACTCCATGCCACTGGATCCTGACCCAGATCTGTCAAGGACCGTGTGGCAGCTGTCTGTGCACCAGTCTCCCCATATTAGACAAAGTCACGCACAGGCGTCCCCCATAAAGGACAGTCATACTCACTTCGAGGGACTGCCAATGATGATGACTTCAGAATCAGAATCCATCCATCCATTATCCAAACCGCTTATACTGCTCTCAGGGTCGTGAGGATGCTGGAGACTATCCCAGCAGTCATTGGGCGGCAGGCGGAGAGACACCCTGGACAGGCCGCCAGGCCATCACAGGGCCCACACACACACATATATACACACACACACACACACATTCACACCTAGAGACAATTTAGTATGGCCGATTCACCTGACCTACATGTCTTTAGACTGTGTGAGGAAACCGGAGCACCCGGAGGAAACCCATGCAGGCACGGGAAGAACATGCAAACTCCACACAGAGGACGACCCGGGATGACCCCCGAGGTTGGACTACCCCGGGGCTCGAACCCAGGACCTTCTTGATGTGAGGCGACCATGCTAACCACTGCGCCACTGTGCCGCAGAATCAGAAATACTTTATTAATCCCGGGGGGAAATTGGGTCCTATTACAGACACAGTTAGCCTAGTTGGCTACTTTTGCATTCACCGTTTTTAATAAACCAGTTTTTTGTTGCTCTGAATTTAATCATAACAGAATAACCTTAAGCTTGATTTAATGGATTACATCGTTGGAATATTTTCTGTTTATGACGGGTGATGCGCTGTTCTGTGGTTTATGACTGGCCAGGATTACTTCTGAGGCGCGTCCCGTTACATTGTTGAATGCCTCTCTTACAAACCATTTATGTTCCTGCATATTCACGGGGTAAGGATCCTAAAGTGTGCGATTTCATTTCATGAATGGGTTGTTACGTGGCTGGATTATTTGGAAGAGAGAACGCCAAATTGGTAAATACAGTAACAGCTGAATGGTTTCTTTTCCTCCCTGTCTTGTTGTATTGTGGACGAGGAGCCGATACTACTCAGTATGTTTACATGATGTTAGAAAAAGTCGAAGTGTTAGTGCGGCTAAAACTGGACCTTTAAAATACATGTAAACGTGTTAGTCCGACTGAAGTCGTACTAAATCGAATTCATCGAAGTCGGACTAACGCACCTAGATAATGCGGTTGGGGATCGATTTACTCTGGCATGTATACGCTTCAATCAGCCCCGAGCTGGCCTAGGCGTTATGCGCATAATCCATAGTTCCCGCGGTCCAATAGCAACCAGCTGAAAGGGGGCATATCGCCACCTACCGTACCAGGGTCGGACATATTTCTGTCAATAAATCGATTCTCTTCTTGTATACTGGGACAATGACAGTAGTCCAATTACATGGCCTAATCGAGCTATAGCCCTAGCTCGACTTAACTGTGCATATAAATGTAGTCAGTGTTGTGTTGCATATTCGAGTAAGAATTTTATTTAGGAGAAATAAACTGAAAGCGGGTCAGTTATGACTTGAATGCCACTTTGTCATCCTTGCTGTAAAAGTTCCAAAGTTTACCCCAGCACCACAAAGGTTTAGCCCACATTTTCTAACCCTATCGCCAGAATAATGCGTTGATGGTTTTTTTTCGTTGAGTGGAGAATTGCTTTCTGAAAAAAATGATCTCTGATGTAGTTTACATCGAAAAACACAATGTAAAATCTGTCGTGCATTTAGCGCACTGGGTGCCAGCGCTTTCCCCCCTCCAAGTCTCATAAAATCAATAAAGTAATAGGGTCTTTAACAGTTGTTTAAATTATCATCAAGAGGTAATCACTTGCACACAGATGGCGAAAGTGGCCCTCAAATGATCAGATATGGCCATTGGCCCACAGTTTTACTGGAATTACACTTACGGCTAGCTTGCTAGCAAAACAGAAACAGCATGTTGTCGGCGGAGCAGCAGTTATCTTCAGCCTAATGCATAAATAATGCCATACTACAACCAACAGCCTTACCATGCTCATAATTTGTGACTAAAGCTGTCTTATATAAAGTTAACTTTCATTTAAATATAAATTATCTCAGGCACACAATGACATTACCTTGACTTTGTGTATGGAGCCTCCATGCAAAACGGTGATGACCCCGTGTGACCGGTGGAGGCCGCAGAGCCGTCAGCCAGTAATGGAGCCAAGTTCCACCGATCCCAATAGTTTGTAAAACATCCTATTGGCCAAACCGATTAATCGGTCGACCTCTACTTTCTACCTGTCTCTCTCTTTTTCTTGATTTCACTCTTTCTCTCTGTCGCTTTCTACCTCTTTGTCTCTTACTCTCTCTAGCTTTCTGTCACTTTCAATCTCCGTCACTCTGTCTTTCTCTCTTTTTGTCTATCTTGGTTTATGTAGCTTTCTATATTCCAGTCTCTTTCTACCTCTCTGTCCCTGTCTCTCTCGCTATCTGTCTTTCTCTCCCACTATACCTCTCGCTCTCTCTACCTCTCTCTCACTCTACCACTCTCTCTCTCTACCTCTCTCTGTCTCTGTCTCTCTACCTCTCCCACTCTAACCTCCCCTCCTGGTTTTCACTAAGCAGCCTCAGCTGTAGCCTAGTTATTTTGTGTGTCTAGCATCCATTAAAAACTCCATGTTGCACACTATGAGCCGTTTCCAAATGGCGTATATCCATAGTCATTATTTATCAGCCAAGTCAATCCATTGTTCTTTTTCAGAAATTTATTTAGCATTTCTACCTCTAATATGTTTCAATTAGCACCAAAGTGATTGAGTGCACTCGTGAATTAAAGCCCCAAATGGAAATGCTCTCTCAATGTAAATCCCCTAAAGGAAATGGATGCAATGCTGAGTTTTGAAGCCTTTTTCTAAGATGCTTATAATTGCCCGAATTAAAACGAACACACAAAATGATTTGGTGTGGAAAATGAAAGTAGGACTTTTGGCAGTTCCCAGCTGTAAGCATCCATACGGAATGATTTTACAGACGTATCTGAAAGGAGTGTTTGTATTCCTGAGAAAAGCTATAAGTCTCCAAATGAAACTCGACAGAGAGTGATTGCACAGGAAATAACAGGTTAAGTTTGAGGCAAATTGTTTTTACATGTTGTGGTTTGGCACGAATTTTCAGAGGCGATGTCTGCCACGTCGGGAAACAGAAGCTTATTCAGGTGTCAGTGAAAAGGTTGGCTTTGGAAAAAGATTAGTTTTAAAAGGAACACCGAAACTTGTTTGCCCCCCTTGTCATTTTCAATGCATATGTTCATCAAATGAGTTTAAGCCCCTTGTTTCCTCCTGTCGGCAGGGCTCCATCACACAACTTAAGCAGAGATTTGATGTGATGATCTTTAGGAGGCAGTGTCAGAGATAACACTGTCATCTCACAGCTAATGCGACGCGTGTCCTGCCAGATGTTTGTATTTCTTCAAAGGCCCATGCGAGCTTGTCTGACAGCTGTGCAGGACAACGCTGCCGGGCGTTGACCTGTCTGCCGTTTCCTCTGAGAACTGTCGGAGTCACTACAGTGAAACGATGAGACTGGATGCTGTGAAAAGGTTTGTAAATTAAAGAGTGGAAATTATACCATCCATCCATCCATGATCCAACCCGCTTATCCTGCTCTCAGGGTTGCGGGGATGCTGGAGAAATTATACATATGAAGTAAAAGACTGCCGATAAAGTTGTCAAGTAATGGTGAGATTGAAATGTTAGAATAGATTAAAACTAGTGATGGGATAAAAGTGAAAGCATTTCCGGTGTGGGAAGATGGCGGCACGAACTCACATCTGCAGCGGCTTCACACAGCACTGACTATGCAGTGTCTTTGTCCATGTCTACGTCTGCGTCTGTCATCGTGGAAAGTTTTTCTTTTGATCTTCCGTTTAATGGCTGGGAGAGCTGGCGTTGGATCGGCTGAGAGCTTGGTCTGCTGCATCCTGTGAGCCCGGGGACCATGGCTTGCTCGGAGCTGCGCCCGAAAGGAAACTCCGAGGTGGTTCTTGGGTGCGGCCTCGCCTAGCATCGACTGTGCAGTGTTTTTGTCTGCGTCTGCATTTGTGTCGTCGTGTGGAGTGCGGGGAGGTGTGTTGGCTGGGAGAGCTGGCGTTGGATCGGCTGAGGGAGCCTGGTCTGCTGCGTCCGATGGGCCCAAGGACTACGTCCCTGCATGGAGCTGCGCCCGAATAGGAAGCCCCGAAGGCGGTCTGACGGGACACGGACGCGGGGCAGGCTAAGCTAACTGGTAGCCCATGCAGACCGGCAGTTCCGACAGTCATCCTGGCTGGCTTTCGTTCTCTAGACAGCGGAATTTTCGGACTGTTTTGCACTGGATGGACTGTGGCGTTAACTGTTTGTGTTTTTTTTCCCCTTTGTTCTCTCTGTTTTTTTATGTTTTTGGTAGTGTCGTTTTTTGGACATTTTGGATATGTGTTTTTATCTTTTGTGTTGCACTGCTGTGGGCTGGAGGGAAGGAAATGTTGTTTCTTTAGTGTATGCAAGTACATAGAAGAAATGACAATAGATTGTTTCTGATTCCTGATTTTTTTTTATCAATTATTACCATTTTCTACATCTCATCATATATCATTCAAATGACTACACTGCCTTTAATCTAGTCTAGAGAACCCTAAAAAAAAGTGAAAGCAACATAAATGTGAAAGCAACATAATTTACTTTTTTTTTCAATTTTTTTGTCTTTTGTTTGTGTTTTCAAATGTGTAATTTTGCAACTGTGTGATTTTGTAACTGTGCTTTCTCATCGCTGCTGCCTATCTTGGCCAGGTCTCCCTTGAAAAAGAGGTTTGTAATCTCAACGGGATCCTCCTGGTTAAATAAAGGTTAAATAAAAATTTAAAAATAAATAAAAATAAAATGACATGATGAATAAGGTTATGAAATACAGTGGTAAGAAAATATCAATACACTTGAGTATCACAATATCATCTTTTGTGATACTGTATCGATTCTCAAAACCACTTTCTCGATTTTTAATCGTTTACATGTAAAGGTTCGTGACAAACGTGTTGTGTTGTATGTAACCCCACGACTGCTAGATAAGTGTTGTAATCTATCTTCAGCCATTTGACTCTACCACTCCAACGTAAACTGAGACAGGAAGTAGCATAAGCACAAAGAACACAGGCCTATGAAATCGCAATATATCGCCTTTCTTTCAGTAGCGCAGTATATCACGATATATTGAATCGTAACCCCTGTATTGTGATATGTATCGTATCGCCAGATTCTCGCCAATACACAGCCCTATTATGAAATGAAATATGAATTTAAAATACAGGCGAAGAAAGTGCAGGGGAATTGAGACTAATGAATTGTTAATTTACTTGATAAAGGGTGATTTGATGGGATATTCATTTGTTAATTTCAACTGTTTATAATTTAGCTTGAGGGATTTTTGTTACTTTGCCTGCTGATCATTTAGTGTAACTAATTTTTGTAGTTTTGGATCAAATATTCACTGGTTCATAAACACCGATATGTCAGCATTTGATTTGTAGACCCTTATTATCAGAGGCGGCTGACTGAATTGATTCCTAAGAGGCCCTTCAACTGAAATCTTTAATCAATCAGTCTGCCTGTCATTATTTTTCATCATAATTAGCTCCACTATGTTGATAACATTGTATAATGTTGTTCTTCCTCGAGTCAGTTCCTGCTGCATTGATATCCTCGGCCTTTTGCTTCCATAGAACCCCCCCCCCCCCCCCCCGATGTGATGTGAAAGTCTCAGTGTTGTCTATGGGTAGAACTTCAACAAAAAGAGCCCCGTAGAGAAGTTGTAGTGATACAGTACAGAACAACATTTGGAGCATAGAGCCACTTTAACCTCACTTTCATAAGCTTCCAGCATACTTGTGATTTTTTTTCTTTTTTTCTGCCGGTTACTTGGCCAAGTATCCATATTGCATGACCGCCTGTAAATCTGTGTGGCACTTCAACATCATACGTGTCTCAATCAATCATCCTAGTGCGTTATTGCAAGGTTTTAATCAGATTGATATCCATATCAAAAGGCAAAGATATCCCTTGCATGCTAGCTAGAGGCAGCGCAGAGAACGATAAGGCTGATCGTTTGACAATTTCCCCCATACTAAATGACTGTGACCAAGACAATCTGGTCCTTGGTCGTTTCATTTCCAAGGAGAATTGGAAGCAGAGGGGAGAACGAATCATAACCATGGGAGATGTTCTCTTGGGATTCATACTCGGGTGAAGTCATTAGCTTCTGAGAGCCTCTCTACACGTTAGCATGGGGTCCGCGGCTTCGGGGAGCCACAGATAAACATGGGATGAATCCAGTGGGAATATCTTGGAATGTGTTGATGTGCCATCTTAGGGATGACCTCTCTTCTGTGAATTAAATTCAGTTCAGAGGGATTTCACATCTGGTTGAAGGGATTTTCTTGTCCTTCAAAGAAATCCAACATTAGTGGTTTTTTTGTTTTATCTCATCAGATTTACAATACTGAGAATTTTTTTTGTCCTGGAAAACATGCAATTTATTTATTTATTGATTGATTTTTCCTGCTTTTTCTCCCTGACTGTACTTGGCCAATTACCCCACTCTTACGAGCCATCCCTATCACTACTCCACCCTCTGTGCCAGTCCGGGGAGGGCTGCAGACTACCACATGCCTCCTCCGATACATGTGGAGTCACCAGCCCCTTCTTTTCACCTGACAATGAGGAGTTTCACCAGGGGGGACATGGCACGTGGGAGGATCACTCTTCTCCGGCCGTTTTGACTCATGCTGATGTGATAAGTCCCACCCATCTGATCTTCTAAGTTATTTAAAACAAACAATGTATCTACGGCTACAGTTTCATCCAGTTTCTCCCATAAAAGGGATTTTAAAGGGATAACAGGGCCGGTGAAGGGCATCATGGTTTTGGTTTCCATTTTCCATGTGTTCAAATCAATCTCTCTCTCTCTCTCTCTCTCTCTCTCTCTCTCTCTCTCTCTCTCTCTCTCTCTCTCTCTCTCTCTCTCTCTCTCTCTCTCTCTCTCTCCCCCTCTCTCACTCTATCTCTCTCTACCTCTCTCACTCTCTTGCTACCTCTCTTGCTCTCTCTCTACTACACTCTCACTTTATCTCTCTACCACTCTCACTCTACCTCTCTCTCGCTCTACCTCTCTGTCTATCTCGCTCTCGCTACCTCTCTCACTCTACCTCTCTCTATCTCTCATGCTACCTCTCTCTCTACCTTTCTCTCAACCTCTCTCACTCTTCCCCCTCTCTCTACCTCTCTCTCTACCTTTCTCCCTCTAGCTCTCTACCACTCTACCTCTCTCTTTTCCTCTGTCGCTCTACCTCTCTCACTCTACCACTCACTCTCTCTCACTCTGTCTCTCTCACTCTCTCTTGCTCTACCTCTCTCATGCTACCGCTCCCTCTCTCTCTCTCTCTCTCTCTCTCTCTCTCTCTCTCTCTCTCTCTCTCTCTCTCTCTCTCACTCATATACAACAAATTTCCAAACAGCAGAGCCTGAGGGGAAGCTATCTGCAGTTGTTTTATTCCAGACCCATTTAATAAGTAGGATTAAATGATAGCAGAGACAAGTCCCACAGTAATAAACTCGATTTTCTAATAATAATCCATTTTCACCATTATTGCACACGTCATAATTGCTATGATTAGGAAGACAATATGCATTTGCCACACATATTTTGCTGTTTTTCCAGCAGATTAAGGCCTGGAATATTTTAATTACTTCATTTTTCAGGGAAGGCAAATGTCATATGAAGAAACTCTTAATTATGATGCTTTCGCTCTGTGACGTTGATCTGTAATTTAGTCACTCCGGTTGCTTTTCTCATATGTTTTTTACGATGGTTGCTTTCTCTCAGTTGGGTTTGCTCTACAGTAGCTAAAGGAGGTGTTGTCATAATTCATTTGGTTCTATGTTGGCATGGCTGAAGAATTTTAATTGGAGTTGCTTAAAGCAGGTTTTGGTTGTTGTTTTCCCCCCCTCCTTGTCTGTCATCTGTATAATGAGTGTGTGGATTGCAGGCTGCTGGAAGTATTTGTTGGAGCTCAGTAATTGGAAAGACTGCATTGGTAATTATTAGTAAATGGTGGAAGAGGCAGTGGAGCAAATCAACCACTGAGCACAGAGGTGCCTTTGGTTTCCATCAGGGGTCAGGGATTTAAGGGAACAGAGATTAACAAAAGCTTAATTCGTGAGGCTGATTCATTAAGAGTCCTCATATTTATGAACATGTTTTGTATGATTTGCTTTGTGCAAAAATATTGCTGCTTAATTTGTAACATGCTGATTCAGTTACCTTTAAAAAAATACAGGTGTCTGGGTAGCATGGCGGTCTATTCCGTTGCCTACCAACACGGAGATCGCCGGTTCGAATCCCCGTGTTACCTCTGGCTTGGTCGAGCATCCCTACAGACACAATTGGCTGTGTCTGCGGGTGGGAAGCTGGATGTGGGTATGTATCCTGGTTGCTGCACTAGCACCTCCACTGGTCGGTCGGGGCACCTGTTCGGGGGCGAGGAGGAACTGGGGGAAATCGCGTGATTCTCCCACGTGCTACGTCCCCCTGGTGAAACTCCTCACTGTCAGGTGAAAAGAGGCAGCTGGCGACTCCACATGTATGGGAGGAGGCATGTGGTAGTCTGCAGCCCTCCCCGGATCGGCAGAGGGGATGGAGCAGCGACCGGGACGGCTCGGAAGAGTAGGATAATTGGCCAAGTACAATTTGGGAGAAAAAGGGGGGGGGGGGTTAGAGTGTATATTTTATACTGTATTCCTCGCGGTAATCCTGTTAACATTGCCAGGAGACAACAGCAAAACACGGCGGATCTAGAGGAGTAAACCTCGATAATAAATCCTGCTATTCCTATGGGTAGCAGTAGTCCTAGGTGCATTCATCAATAGACTGATATTATAGACTGGGGGACATTATGGCTTTGCAGATGATCAATGCATCTTGACAACGGAAAGGCACTAAATCTCCAGTTCGCGGAGAACCATAGAACTGCGTGTGGAGTAGCAGCCCATGCTTTAAACAAACATGTGCAACCAAAACCCTAATTTTGGGGCATCCTGACGGATGACCTAGGTGAGGGAGGTGAGGAGGTTATACCGTAACTGTTTTCTGATTGATGATGATGGCCATGGTGATGATGGTATTGGTTAATTACCCCGTACTTTTAGATTCGCAACAAGCTAACCACGCTCATTCTTTTCTGTTTTCTGCAGATGGCACTGTTGGTCGCTGTGTAGTAATACAGTGAAGAATTAGTCTGTCTAGGTGTGTTTTGGTGAAATCTGAACAGTCCTCTCAAATCTGAAGAGTTCGCCTCTCGGTAATGCACAACACTAAAGCCAACCACTAGACACATGGAGGTTTTTGGTCACTGAAAAGTCTGCTGTGATGCGATGTTCAGTTGTACGCTTAATCAGGCTCTTCTACAAGTTGGCAGCTGGTCTGTCATTCTTCTAGAAAATAACAAGGCTAAAATTAGGTAATTTATCATTTGCAATGTACTACTGTGACGTTATAATCTATACATGATACATGTGTCAAGCAAGAACAACCCACAGCTAATTTCAGTCAGGTCAACGTATCGCAAAGCCGTGGTTTAAACTTTGGCTCTGAAGTGCACCAAGTGCCTGCACTGAATTATTGCTGCTGTAGTGTACTTGGATTATTTCAGTGCTCAACTGCATTAAATCCTCATCGATTCACTCTCTATACCTACTTAATGGAATTCAGGGTCACAGTGGGCTGGAGACTGTCCCAGCAGGGCATCAAGCGACACAGGAAGCACACACACACACACACACACACACACACACACACACACACACACACACACACACACACACACACACACACACACTCTCGCAACTAATTAAAAGTCTCCTAATCACTTATTCTGCATGGTTTGGGGGGGTTTGGGACTGTGGGAGGAAACCAATGTGAACACCTGGAGAACATGTAAATGTCACATAGAAGGGCTCAAATCCAGGACTATCCTACTGTAAAATAGCTGTTACAATCTCAACCAGCATACAGCCAGAACAGCTTTTTTTCTTTGGAGATTGTTTGTTTTCAAAGAAAAAAACTAGTCAATAGATACACGCCAGTCCCCAAGATTTATCTAAAATTAAAGATTTGGGCAACTTGTCGTGTTGGCTGGTCTACCAGAACTTGGCCTCATAGTGGGGTGTAAAAAATATTGATACACTCGAGTATTGTGATATTATCTTTTGTGATACTGTATCGATTCTCAAAACCACTATATTGATTTTTAATTGTTTACATGTAAAGGTCTGTGGCAAACATTTTGTGTTGTGTGTACCCCCATGACTGCTAGATAAGTGTTGTAATCTATCTTCAGCCATTTGACTCTTCCACTCCAATGCAACAGTGTAAACTGAGACAGGAAGTAGTATAAGCACAAAGAACACAGGCCTATGAAACTGCAATATATCGCTTTTCTTACAGTATCGCAATATATCACGATATATTGAATCGTAACCCCTGTATCGGGATACGTGTTGTATCACTAGATTCTCGCCAATACACAGCCTTACCTCATAGGGGACAATAATATGATTAAAAGAATAATGAGTAGGGATGCAAGAAAATATTGATGCACTTGAGCACCGCGATACTATCTTTCCCAATACAGCATTGTTTTTCAAAAACACTGCACTGATTCTTAACATGACACAAAGAACTGTGTCAGTGTTGCTACTTCATTGTGTAGTTTCATCTCTGACCACTAATTGGCAGGGGCAGTATTGTAACATGGCTGAATCACAACATTAGACAGTCACACTACCTATGACTGATTACTCTAATTTGATGCATGATGAGGTGTTTTCTTTGACATTTTTCTAAATCAAATAAGGTTGAATCAGTTCATCTGGATACAACGTTTATTGACAGAAATTTGTCAATATGATGGCCTGGCAGACTGTCTAGGGTGTCTCCATGCCTGCTGCCTAACGACTGCTGGGATAGGCTCCAGCATCCCCGCGACCCTGAGAGCAGGATAAACGGTTTGAATAATGGATGTATGGATGGACGTTGTATCCAGATGAACTGATTCAACCTTCTTTGATTTTCTTACCTAGATAATTGAGCATGCATCAAGACATTTTCTAAAATTTTGAAAAAATATTTTGATATATCACTGTGTCTGTTGTATCAAAATATATCATATTATATTGAATGGTGACACTTGTATCGTGACATGAGTTGTATCAACAATTTCTTGCCATTACACAGCCCTGCTAATGGCAATATTACCTCACCTCACCTAGGTCGTCCGTCAGGACGCCCCTATAGGGTTTTCAGTTGCACATGTTTGGTTAAAGCATGGTCCGCTACTCCATCTCCACTTCTATAGTTCTTCGCTAACTTGAGATTTTGTGCCTTTCCATTGTCAAGATGCATTGATCATATGCAAAGCCACGATGTCCCCTGGTCCATAACATCGGTCTATCGATAAATGCACCTAGGACTACTGCTACCCATAGGAATAGCAGGATTTATTATTGAGGTTTACTCCGCCGTGTTCTGCTCTGTTGTCTCCTGACAATGTTAACAGGATTACTGTGAGGAGGGTGTGGCTCTTCACCACGCATGGACGGTCATTCATCATGGAGAGGCTATATTTTGCGCTTCACATGATACTGGGGTGTATGGAGACCAGTCTAGGATGTCACGAAAGGTCATCTAGGAAAGGTACTACTCCTACACTTAACCCCTTAATCCCTTTTGGGGTTAAGGGGTTAAGTATACTTAACCCAAATGGCAATATTAAGGTATGTTTTTTCGAAACATTTACCAAAACCCATGATCTGATGTAACTATTCCGAACTGTATCTTGTTTGTACAAGAGGTAAAATAAAAGTAATTCACATAGAACTTGTTTATGAATATTCTCAGCACCATTGCACCTTATTGCCTCTTATTTCACCTGTATAGGTCAATCCTTGTGTATATATCTGCAGATTGTTGTGTTGTAGTGTTGTTATTCTATGTTAAGTACACCGAGAGAGCCACGAAACCGCAGTCAATGTCCATGCTTGTGTAAACCTACATGGCCAATAAACATGATTCTGACTCTGATTTATTGTGAACACAGCAAGAGACGCAGCCTCTGACACCAAGATGGCGGCATCAGAACAGACACGCAGGTTAAAGTTCTGTTGCCCTTAATAGTCTCTAAAGCTTTGTCCCAACCAAAGCGTGGCGGGCAAATTGACTTGATCGGTTTTAATGCCGAACAGTGAATTCATCTACTGATCTGTGAGGCGGCCAGTCATTAGGAGTCTAATTTTAGACTCGGGGGAGCGTTTTGCAATTCATAATTGGACTTTGATCTTTCCATGCGTCTGTCTTCTCTGTCCTACCATCCATCTCTCTCTCTCTCACTCTTCCTTGTCTCAGTTTATCTCACTCATTCTCCCTCTCCATCTCCGTCCCCGTCTATCTCTCTCACTCCGTCCCTCTTTCTATCTCAGTCTCTCTGGTAAATTGAAAGTCTTTCTCCATTATTCTGTCACCCAAGTCTTTATTAGTTCCTAAGCTGCTAATGCAGAGGTATTGAATAATATGATTGTGCTCTTCCAGTAAATGCAGTGTCTGTTATCCTCCGTAAACAGACTTCCCAATGTTCAAATTTTCCTTCATAATAATTTTTCCAAAACACTGCATATTGATGTAGCCTTCCATCGCTCTGAGTGATACTCCGTAATCAACTCCTTGTGCTTGATTAAAAGGATCAGTATCAACGAGTGACTGTTTGAAGAGCTAAATTAACGGCAGCCAGCATTCTATCAGCCCTTATCGAGCCATCAGTGTCCCTGGGCGGGTTTCTGAGGCCGGATACCCAAGACTCTCCCCAGACAGTTCCAGAGCCGCCTAACACAAACATGTTCATCTACAAAGTGACCCCACTGAAAAGTCCTTCGGACACAAAACGTCACCATTGTCTCTGCAGCGCTCGCTCCTCCTCGGAGGCCCCGGCACTGTGAAGGAGGAATCTCACTTGTGTTTGACAAAACAATAGCAGAGCTGTGCAGTGAAGCCTCGGCTTGCGTCACTGAAGATGAATTCATTTGCAACGTTTCAATGGTGTTTTTTGTGAATCTGTATCATTACCTCCCACAGTCCAATGTCAGGGCCTGGAGTCTTGGAAAAAACCTGCCTGAGGACAACCCATCTTCTTTTCTAGCCCAAGCTGTGCTGTACTGAACTGACACTGTATACCACGGCCTGTTAATTGCCAGATATTATTATCTTCTAGCTTACAGTTTCATATTGTTTGTCTTTTAGAGCACAAATTTAGTTTATTATTCAGAATGTGAACCCATAAATTAGGACAAATACACTGGAGAGCTGGTGATAGGAGACACTAGTGGATTACCTTCATTTCTGAGTCTAACCCTGCTACATACCAAGGTTATCTTTGTTATTTTTCGTGTCCAAATACAAGTAAACTATTAGCAATGAATTCCCAACATGCAAATCCATTTATGTCACCAGATCATTTGCATGTTAAACTGTTCAGTCCAGTTGCCTCCGGCTTGGTCGGGCATCCCTACAGACACAATCGGCCGTGTCTGCCGGTGGGAAGCTGGATGTGGGTATGTGTCCTGGTCGCTGCACTAGTGCCTCCTCTGGTCGGTCAGGGCACCTATGCGGGGGGGGACTGGGGGGAATAGCATGATCCTCCCACGCACTACGTCCCCCTGGCGAAATTCCTCACTGTTAGGTGAAAAGAAGCGGCTGGTGACTTCACATGTATCGGAGGAGGCATGTGGTAGTCTGCAGCCCTCCCTGGATCGGCAGAGGGGGTGGAGCAGCGACCGGGACATCTCGGAAGAGTGGGGTAATTGGCTAGATACAATTGGGGAGAAAACTGAGGAAAAATCCCCCCAAAAAACAAAAAACGGTTCAGTCCAGTGATAAGGCGTTACCCCTACTCTGATCTGAAATGTTATGGTCTAGTTTAGTAGCTCACTGCTATTGTCTCCATCGATCCATCTGTTATCTGAACCACTTATCCAGCTCTCAGGGTCATGGGAATGCTGGAGCCTATCCCAGCAGTCATTGGGCGGCAGGTGGGGAGACACCCTGGACAGGTCGCCATGCCATCACAGGGCCAACACACATTCACACCTAGGGACAATTTAGTACGGCCGATTCACCTGACCTACATGTCTTTGGAGTGTGGGAGGAAACCGGTGCACCTGGAGGAAACCCACACAGACATGGTGAGAAAATGCAAACTCCATACAGAGGACAACCCGGGACAACCCCCAAGGTTGGACTATCTCGGGGGGCTCGAACCCAGGACCTTCTTGCTGTGAGGCGACCATGCTAACCACTGTTTGGGCACATGGATGTTGCTTTTGTTTGGCGAAGGAAGGGCGAGGCCTTCAACCCTAAAACCACAGTTGCCAGAGTTAACCATGGTGGTGGGAGCATAATGCTGTGGGGCTGTTTTGCTGCTTCAGGCACAGGGAACCTTGTTCGGGTGCATGGGATCATGAAGAAAGAAGATTATGTTGACATTTTCAAGGATAATGTAAAGAAATCTGCTGCCAGTCTAGCTTTAGGTCGCTGCTGGGTCTTCCAGCAAGACAATGACCCAAAGCATACATCCAAGTTGGTCCAAAACTTTTTGAAGGACACCAAAATCAAGGTCCTGGAGTGGCCCTCTCAGAGCCCAGATCTCAATCCTATTGAGAATCTGTGGCGGGGGCTCAAGGTTAATGTCCATGCTCGAAAACCACGCAATTTGGACGAGCTGGAACAATTTGCCATGGAAGAATGGGCTAAGATCCCTCAAGAGACATGTGCCAACCTAGTTAGGAACTACCATAAGAGGTTGTTGTCAGTTGTGAGTAAGAAAGGTTACACTATTGAATGTTAATTGTTTATAATTTTGGCCTTGTCATTTTTGTTTTTTTCTTGTTTCAATTCAGCACATCAGTAAAATATCTTAATCAAGCTTAGTGGAGATTTTGTCTTTGTTCTTTTGGAAGCAATTAAACTATAAACACTTTTGGTTATGGTCATTTCCATGGAAAAGTTAAGGGTTTTGTTTGATTTCATAAAGGGGGCTAATAATATTGACCTTAACGGTACGTCCTATCGGACTCGAACCTAGCTTTATGGCACTTCCTCGTGTTGTTCTGTCCTGGCCAGATCCTTGCTCGTATTTTATCAGCTCTCGGACATAGGTTGCTGTGGATAAAAGCATCTGCTAAATGAAATTGTAGATTGTAATCAGAGGCATAGCTAGTGCGACACTGAAAACGTCTGCTGTTGTTGTAATTCAGCTGCACCTGCCACCTAGTGGTCAGAGATGAAACTGCAGAGGGACTGACATGTCTTTGTGTGTGATCCTAAGAACTGATGTTGCGTTTTTGAAAATCGATACGATATTGTGAAGAATCGTATCTCGATACTTATGTGCATCGATATTTTCTTACACCCTTCTATTAGCTAGGTGGTTTTCAATCAGGTCCTCAGGTACTGCCAGTACTGCTGCGTTTCTGTTCTGCCAGGTAGTTTATTACATTCACTTGTTGTTCCAGTTATTCTAGATTCCAAACAGGGAGGTTTTACTCCTGGAACAGGTGAATGTAATGAACCACCTGATAGAAAAGAAAACCGGCAGTGCTGGTGTTACCAGAGGACCTGATAGGGGACCAATGTGCGTCCATCCATTATCCAAACCACTTGTCCTGCTCTCAGGGTCAGGGGGATGCTGAAGTCTATCCCAGCAGTCATTGGGCAGCAGGCGGAGAGACACCCTGGACAGGCCGCCAGGCCATCATAGCACCCCTGTCTGAGGGTCGGACCCTTTAGTCGACTGGTTAACATTGTCCCTCATGGTGCGGGAGATCCGGGTTTGCGTCCTGGCTGCAGTGGTTCCCAGGCTGTCCCCCGAATTCGGGACCAGTGTCTTATGTGAAATGTAGAATCTGCCTTTTTAACAGCAGCAAGAAGTAAAATCCTCCTCCGTTTTTGTTTCAAAGATTGTGCTCAGCAGTAGAGACAACATTAATGCTAACTGAGGCAATTCAAAAGGTTTGAATTGGAGGGCTAATTTTTCAATCAGGAGAGACGGTTAACTATCTTCTTCAACCCTGTTACACTTACGTGCAATAAAGCTTTACATGACAAACACAAATTGTTGTGACAAAGCCCGAGTCTATTTCCATTGCTTGTGAATCTCCAAGAACCAAATGAAAAGGCAGATTACAGCTCCAAGCTAATTAACATTCAGCCTGTGGATCTCCCAAAGAATTGGACTTTGTAGATAAGGCAACATTTTAATGGTTACAGTCTCTCCGCCGTGTGCCAGGGGCACTTGGGATGGTGACATTTCAGGGGGCCATGTGAGTTAACATCTTGGGTGATTGTGTGAAGCACTTTAACACAGCGAGGTGCCGGAGCAGAACTTCCTGAGGCACGCAATCATCAGTCTCTGGTATCTACTGAATATTCCTGATACTCTAAACCAGCTGGCCGGCCTCGCTGTGGATGTGTGAGCCTGCTAACCTCAGACCAGGTGTGGGCTTTGATTTCCACACGCCGTCTCTGCTGCCTTCCTCTCTCTGCTGTGTGAACGCCACTTTGATTTCATGATATTCACCTTCCTTTTCCTGCCGGTAAGGTCACCAGCAGACGGGCTTTTCAAAAAAAGGCGGAATCGGATAATCCTGCTGGCTTTGTTTTTTATGGCCTCTTGCCGGGCTCAAAACTCAAATGTGTCTGTGTTGGTGAGACCCATTTCTATGGTTTGCCATATTGCCAGTAGTGTCCAGCTTAACTGTATGTGCAAAACCAGATGCTGCTATTGTGAGACTTCAGTGTGTGTGTGTGTGCGTGCATGCGTGTGTGCTCGTTTTTCTTACCCAATGGGGCCCAAATGGCCCCTTTAGGATAGAAAAACCAGAAACCACCTACCCTGTGGGGCCATTTTATGGGGCCTCAAAAGGACTTGGTTTTAGGATTAAGGCTAGAATTAGGGTTAGGGTAAGGTTAGGGGTAAGGGTTAGGGAGTGGATGTCTATGAACGGGAGTCAATGAGGATGCCCCACAAGGATAGCGAGCAAGAGTGTGTGTGTGTGTGTGTGTGTGTGTGTGTGTGTGTGTGTGTGTGTGTGTGTGTGTGTGTGTGTGTGTGTGTGTGTGTGTGTGTGTGTGTGTGTGTGTGTGTGTCTTGCACTTTTCTTGGCATGACATTTTGCCCATTGATTGGATATTGAGGGCAAGTGTTGCCGGAGAAATAGGACCCCAATCGGCCTGTTGAGGGCGCTGTAATCAAATGTCAACTTTGAAAAGTCATAACTGCTACGCCCTAAATCCGATTTACACGAAACTTGGTACAGACATCCATCTGTACTCACTCTACAAATTTGCCCCCCCGAACCTCTAAAGCTCGCCAACTAGATTTTCCGCCATTATGATTTTTGTTAAGAAACACAATTTTTACATCTCTTGAACTGTAGGTCCGATCGCTACCAATTTTTCCGTGGATAATTATTGGACCAAGCCTATTAAAAGTTGCATAAATCTTGTTGATATCTTATGTAGTTTTCAAGATATTGACCAATGGACTTCGAAAGGGCGTGGCTCACACATAAATAGGCCAAAGTCAACAACCTTTTGGCTAATCATCACAAAACTTGCAAGATATGTACAGATAAGTACCTGAAATATACCCCAAAAGGTTCATTCAAATCTGCCGCTAGGGTGCTACAAATGCAAACAATGGGCATGGCATAACACAAACCAGACTAAAATCAGAAATTGTTTGTCCAATCATTACAAAACTCACAGGATATTTTTCATAACAATGTTGAACCATGTGTGTAAGATTTGTATTTTGAAATTGCTCCATAGGGGGCGCCACCAGTTCCAAACATGGATGTGGGCGTGGCTATATATCCATGGCAGTTTGTCCAAACATCACCAAACTTGGTGGATATTTTTGATTAAGTGATGCCTTCAGCTTCTAATGGTCTGTTTTGGCTTGAACCTCAGAATCGCCGCTTGTGGCTGTTTGTATTTGTGGCTGTTAGTTCTTACTTTTCTGCATATGGAAATATACCCATTACCCCATAAATGCTTAGGAGTAGCAAACCTCATATTTATATATTTCAGTTATCTAGGTGGTCAGTTGTCTTACATACATGAGTATTTTTTTCAGAGATAATGTTATTAAATATTAGATTTTATATTCTAAAATGAGTTGACAGTCCTCCCCGTCTCATTATTGAGCAGTCTTATTCCTAGTATTTGCAGATTAATTTGCACTTCAGTTAAGATATACCTTGCTTTATATTATACTTTGATCCACCATCCATTCATCAATCCATTATCCAAACCGCTTATCCTGCTCTCAGGGTTGCGGGGATGCTGGAGCCTATCCCGGCAGTCATTGGGTGGCAGGTGGGGAGACACCCTGGACAGGCCGCCAGGCCATCACAGGGCCCACACAAACAGTCACACCTAGGGACAATTTAGTACGGCCGCATCACCTGACCTACATGTCTTTGGACTGCGGCAGGAAACCGAAGCACCCGGAGGAAACCCACGTAGACACAGGGAGAGCATACAAACTCCACACAGAGGTTGACCCCAAGGTTGGACTACCCCGAGGTTCGAACCAAGGACCTTCTTGCTGTAAGGCGACTGCGCTAACCACTGCTCCACCGTGCCACCCCACCAGTTTGATCCACCAGTTACCACAAAATCTTTTCATTTTGCTGACACTTCTCATATAACCCTGCTCACCTGACATGCATGTCTTTGAAAAGCTCTTGTGAAAAGAGGGAGACCATGCCACTTCCTCAAGGAGGAGCACAAACCAGGTCACAGGGTGAACTACAAAGCCACTGTGGCCAATGCAAACCTGTCTTTTTCCTGAGGTGCAAAACAGTTGGCCTCCAGTGAGGAGGCTTAAATCTGAATTCTTCAGGCCAAAGGCTGAAGCAGAAGGAGAGCTTATGGATATCAGCAGAAAGGCTTTTTTTCCCCCCTGCTGTTCAAGGCTTTTATAGTGTAGATCTATTAAATAGCACTCAAGCAACCGCACACACACACACACACACACACACACACACACACAATAAGAGGTGGTTTATATGAGCGTGTTGGTGCAGGACAGTGTTGGTGATGTTGGTGGGAAAGAAACTCCCAGCCTTAGAAAACATGTCCAAATTTACCTGTTAGAAAAATTTATAGCATTCAGAACCCAACACAAACTTAGTCACAATTCCAGTATGTTGTGATTGAAAGAAACTCTACATCAGGGCTGTGTGTATGTCAGTGCTGCATTACTAAAGTTTTATTTATTTATTTGTTTGTTTTAAGCTTTTGTGCAAAGAGTGTGCAACCATGACTGCAGAATGGAAAGATAAACAGGCATAACGTTCCAGTTTTTACAAGGACAATAAGGATATATCAGAAAAAGTGGCTGGTTTTCAAGTGGCGTGACGGTCTATTCTGGCCTACCAACATGGGGATCGCCAGTTTGAGTCCCCGTTACCTCCAGCTTGGTTGGTCATCCCTACAGACACAATTGGCCATGTCTGCGGGTGGGAAGCCGGATGTGGGTATGTGTCCTGGTCGCTAAACTAGCGCCCCCTCTGGTCTGTCGGGGCACCTGTTCGAGGGGGGGGACTGGGCGAATAGCATGGTCCTCCCACGTGCTACGTCCCCCTGGTGAAACTCCTCACTGTCAGGTGAAAACAAGCGGCTGATGTCTCCACATGTATCGGAGGAGGCATGTGGTAATCTGCAGCCCTCCCCGGATCAGCGGAGGGGGTGGAGCAGCGACCGGGACAGCTCGGAAGAGTGGGGTAATTGGCTAAGTACAACTGGGAGAAAAAAGGAGGGGGAAACAGTGGAACCTGTAATGAACCAATTCAGGATTTACTTTTGAAATGAAGTAATTATGTTGAAAACGATATGAGATAGAGAATGATGGCTCTGGGAACAATGTGCATAGAACAGCAGCTGTGGCAACTCAGTTCCCTCTTCGCCTTCGCTTATAGGTGCTAAGCTGCTACTTCAATCTACAGCCACTAACGATGTGTGAGCAGAATAATAATAATAATAACTTTATTTATATATCACTTTGCTAAAACAATCTTACAAAGTGCTTTATAAAGAAATAAAACCAGACAAGGCAAAAATAAGAATAAGAACAAATAAGAGTAAAAATAAAACAGTATGAATAAATAAAAACAAACATTGGTCGACTGGGTAGCGTGGTGGTCTATTCTGTTGCCTACCAACACAGGGATCCCCAGTTCGAATCCTCATGTTACCTCCGGCTTGGTCGGGCGTCCCTACAGACACAATTGGCTGTGTCTGTGGGTGGGAAGCCGGATGTGGGTATGTGTCCTGGTCGCTGCACTAGCGCCTCCTCTGGTTGGTCGGGGGGCCTGTTCAAGGGGGAGGGGCAACTGGGGGGAATAACGTGATTCTCCCACATGCTACGTTCCCCCTAGTGGAACTCCTCGCTGTCAGGTGAGAAGAAGCGGCTGGCAACTCCACATGTATCGGAGGAGGCATGTGGTAGTCTGCAGCCCTCCCCAGATTGGCAGAGGGGTGGAGCAGCAACTGGGACGGCTCGGAAGAGTAGGGTGATTGGCTTGATACAATTGGGGAGAAAAAGTGGAGAAAAAATACCCCTAAAAACAGCAACAACAAAAGCATCAAACATTTGAAAAAGCTTTACAAAGAGAAAAGTTAAAAGAAGCTATAGACTTAGTTTGTCTTAGTTCAACAGGAAAAGACTTCCATAGTGTTCTATGGGCTCTAATGGCAAAAGCCTGATCACCCTTTGTGACAAACCGAGACCAGGGAATAACCACCACGGCTCTGTCTGCAGAGCTTAATGGTCAAGGGGGCGTATACCCGGTCAATAAATCAGAAATGTATGTAGGAGCAAGACCATTTAAAGCCTGTAAAAGTGAGCAATAAAATGTCAAAGTATCAGAAGCATCACTTGAATTCCTAGACTGCTTATATCACAAGAAACCAATGGCAATGGATGCAAGAATTTCTCATCCCTTACCAGGATGAGAAATAAATACAAGACACCAACCAAATACAATTAACTTCTGTCAGTACGTCCTTGGTAGTTATCGTAGAATTGTTCAGAGGTGATATCCATCCATCCATTATCCAAACCACTTATCCTACACAGGGTCGCAGGGATGCTGGAACCTATCCTAGCAGTCATTGGGTGGCAGGCGGGAGACATCGCCTGTCGGTGGCCACCAGTACATTACAGGGCCGACACATTCACACCTAGGGACAATTTAGTATGGACGATTCACCTGACCTACATATCTTTGGATTGTGGGAGGAAACCAGAGCCCCCAGAGGAAACCCACGCAGACACGGAGAGAACATGCAAACTCCCACAGAGGACGAACCAGGATGACCTCCAAGGTTGGACTACCCCGGGGCTTGAACCCAGGACCTTCTTGCTGTGAGGCAACAGCGCTAACCACTGTGCCACCTTGCCAGGGTTACCATCTAGAGACACGCCTGAGGACTTGTGCTTCATGAATGCCATGATGATGTTACCTGATGACGACGAACAATGATTAACACATAACGCCCCCTCTGCCGCTTCCAGCTTGTGTAGTCAGACTCTGATTGTGTGGTCTGATGAGAAAATAATGAACTGTTAAATGGTGAAATAGCAGGGGTGGAGCAGCACTTTTAAAAGTGTGGGGGTTATAGGGGTGGGACATTGTCACAATGGAACTCATGTGCATTTTCTTCCTTCCCCATCTCCTCTGCCTCCTGCTGAATGCCTCTCTACAACAAACACGCTGACATGTCCACTGCGTCATCTATCAGATGAGGGCAAACCTTACAGCTAATCTCATTGGACTGCTCACCTGTGCAACGTTAACTCCATCCTCTCTCATGATCAATGTGGCTCTTTTGCCCCTCTCCAGTGGCTCCCTGTGGCTTTGACAAAAATTATGTGGAAATGAATAACGGTTGTCCATCCATTATCCAAACCGCTAATCCTGCTCTCAGGGTCACGGGGGTGCTGGAGCCTATCCCAGCAGTCATTGGGCGGCAGGCAGGGAGACACCCTGGACAGGCCGCCAGGTCTTCACAGGGCCAAACCACTTGAATATGCAATACTAAAAATGGTACAGTTTTGGGCATGTCCAGAAAAGGTGGGTCAGAGAGTCTTCTGCAGATTTATAATGACAACGACGACGACAACAACAAAGTTTTGAATAGTGCCTTTCAAGGAACGTTAAAATCAAACATTCCTTAAAAAAAAGTTCATTAAAATCAGTGAGATGACATATATCATGTCTCCCTGGTCCTTACATGGACACGCTCTTAACACGACAATATAAAAGGGATGCACTGATGACATCTCTTCAATGCATGTATAAATTAACAGCTTGATACAGATCTCTGGGAATATTAAAATGAGACTAGGCCATAAGAACTTTGCATAATTCATAAACAACTGGGTCAAATGGTATGGTAGGTGAAAAATGCATTCACAGTTGCAAAGCTGAAAATCGTGATTTTGAACTGGAGCAAGGAAGTCTCTTATCATTGTTGTAGGCCTAAAGTGATTCTTATGGAATACACATGCGTGAATGAGACGGAGGATAGTGGAAAGGAGAGGATGCAAGGAGTAGAGATGACAAAGGCATTATGAGTTTAGATACTTGGGGTCAACTGTCCAAAGTAATGGGGACGGCATAAGAGACATGAAGAAGAGAGTGCAGGCAGGGTGGAGTGGGTGGAGAAGTGTCAGGAGTGATTTACAACAGAAAGGTACCAGCAAGAGTTAAAGGGAAGCTTTACAAGATGGTTGTGAGACCAGCTATGTTATATGGTTTGGTGACAGTGGCACTGATGAAAAGACAGGAGGTGGAGCAGGAGGTGGCAGAGTTGAAGATGCTAAGATTTTCATTGGGAGTGACGAAGAAGGACAGGATAAGGAACGAGTATATTAGAGGGACAGTTCAGGTTGGACAGTTTGGAGACAAAGCAAGAGAGGCAAAAGTGAGATGGTTTCGACATGTGTGGAGGAGAGATGCTGGGTATATTGGGAGAAGGATGCTGAATATGGAGCTGCCAGGGAAGAGGAAAAGAGGAAGGCCAAAGAGGAGGTTTATGGATGTGGTGAGGGAGGACATGCCGGTGGCTGGTGTGACAGAAGAAATGGAAATAGATGATCCACTGTGGCGACCCCTAATGGGAGCAACCAAAAGTAGTAGTAGTAGTAGTAGTAGTCCTAAAGTGATTCTTATACATTCTCCATACCGAATAAAAAAAAGTTGCAACATTTCATCAACTAAAATGTGTGTCGTAGCCTATTTCTACGGCCAACGCCTTTCCCTCTAAACTTTGCCGAACCTCAATAGTGGTGGCTAGTCTCGTGCCTCCCTACCTTGAGCATGGACTACATAAACCAAATATGGCTTCCGCCTCACAGATGAGAGCCTGCAGCGCAGCCCTGATACGGAGAAGATCTGCAGTGATGTTCAGAAACAGAATTTGCATTAAATGGGTGAGAACGCTGGCCTTTAATGGGCTGTTATTTTGCAACAAAGCGTCTGTTTTAGCAAGTTGTGATTTTGTCAATGAATTGAATGACCCTGAGCTGTTGTGTTTAATGCTCAGGCCCGAGGGTTGATTGGTGTAAATGGCTGAGGAAAAAAGAAGAGGACGATTTCACACTGAACTGGACTTTTGTTCAGTTTTGTGTTTTGTTGGGAATAGCATCCCCCAATAGCAATAACAAAAAATTGTTATCAGTTTTCTTTACTGTAGCTCTATAATTTCATAAATCAACAAAACATGGTATTATTATAATGGAAATGCAAAGTTAAAGGGCAAATAATTATAAATGGCTCACTAGAGTAGCCACATGGGGTAGAGTTTAATCAATTCTCATTTAGACCTATTAGTAATGTAGATAGGCTAATTTAGACTTAATAGGCTGTGATGCCTTCATTATAAGGCTCTAATACACCGATCAGCCAAAACATTAAAACCACCTGCCTAATACTGTGTAGGTCCCCATCCGTACCACCAAACCAGCTCTGACCCATCGAGGCATGGACTTTACAAGACCTCTGAAGGTGTCCTTTGGTATCTGGCACCAAGACATTAGCAGCAGTTCCTGTAAGTTGCGAGGTGGGGCCTCCATGGATTGGACTTGTTTTTCCAGCACATCCCACAGATGCCCAATCAGATTGATATCTGGGGAATTCGGACGCCAAAGCAACACCTTGAACACTTCATCATGTTTCTCAAACCATTCCTGAACAATTTTTGCAGTGTGGCAGGGTGCATTCTCCTGCTGAAAGAGGCCACTGCCTTCAGTGAATACTGTTGCCATGAAGGGGTGTACCTGGTCTGCCATGATGTTTAGGTAGGTGGTACGTGTCAAAGTAACACCCACATGAATGCCAGGACCCAAGGTTTCCCAGCAGAACATTGCCCAGAGCATCACACTGCCTCCCCCGGCTTGGCTTTTTCCCATAGTGCATCCAGGTGCCATCACTTCTCCAGGTAAATAATGCACATGCACTTGGCCATCCACATGATGTAAAAGAAAACGTGACTCATCAGACCAGGCCATCTTCTTCCATTGCTCCATATAGATATTGACCACTGCATACCTGCAACACCCCACAAGACCTGTCATTTTGGAGATGGTCTGACCAAGTTGTCTAGCTGTCACAATTTAGCCCTTGTCAAAGTCACTCAGATCCAACACATGAACTTCAAGAGCTGACTGTTCACTTGGTGCCTTATAGTATATCCCACTCCTTGACAGGTGCCATTGTAATGAGATGAGATAATGTATTTCACTTACCTGTCAGTGGTTTTAATGTTTTGGCTGATCGATGTATGTTTTGCAGCTTCAGACAGATTTTTTTTTTTGTCATAAATGGCTCTTTTGTTAGTAAAGGTTGCCGACCCTTGGCCTATCGTAAACAGGCAGAACACAGCAGTAATAGGGATGAGTTGATGTAGAAAAAAAACCCAACACGTTTTTTAAAAGGGTTTTAAGCTCAAACAAATAGCTTTAATTTATGTAAATGAACACCTACATAGCGTTAATGGAAGAACAAAATTAATGCACTACAAAAATTAAATGATTGCAATCATAGATTGCAAACTAGCTTTCTGTTTCCTTCCAAAGCAAAGACCTAGCAAGCGCATGTCACTATAACGCCGCTTACATGACTACTTGACTTGAAAAAGAAGTTAGTCTTCTTCTGCCTTATGCTTTTGTGCATTTCCTCATTTCTTGCATAACAAAAATAACAATGATATTATTGAAAAATGTCAAATTCATTGGCTGTCATTAGCAAACGATCACTAGTGCTAGCACATACTGTTAAGCCAGCCAACATTGGTGTGCTACAGACTGCTAGCCTACTAATTAGCAGCTTGCTGGGACAAGAGACGTAGCTGGTGGATTTTCAGACTTACAAGTCACTGTAACCAGTGAAAAAGGATGAATATCCACTAGGGCTGTGTATTGGTGAGAATCTGGCGATACGATACATATCACAATACAGGGCTTATGATTAAATATATCGCTATTTATTGCGATGCTGTAAGAAAGGCGATATATTGCGATTTCATAGGCCTGTGTTGTTTGTGCTTATGCTACATCCTGTCTCAGTTTATGTTGTTGCGTTGGAGTTGAACAGTCAAATGGCTGAAGATACGTACATTAAAACACTGTTATCTAGCAGTCGTGGGGTTACACACAACACAAAATGTTTGTCACGAACCTTACATGTAAACAATTAAAAATTGATATAGTGGTTTTGTGAATCGGTACAGTATCACAAAAGATTAATATCATGATACCTAAGTGTAGTGATATTTTCTTACACCCCTAATATCCACTTCATCTAAAGGACAAGGCAAATGCTAACTAGACTTGGATCAGTATTCTTTATAAATGCCAATAACTGTCTAGTTATAAGTTCTATCCATTTAATAAAAAAAAGTTAATATTATTAATTTATATTCATAGTTATTCATTCCTAGCCTTTTTCTACCCATAGGGAGCCCATTCTGAGTATAGCTCACATTATAAATGGGCCTCATGTGAAAGGTGAATTAATATATGAATACCTGCACAAAGGATGGAAAAATTATATTGAGCAGCGGAAGAAGGTTTCTTTTTGGAAGAAATATGACAGGCTTCATTATGACACCTGCCGCCAGAAGCAGACTGCTTTCCCCTCAGACTTGGTGTTGACAGATGGAAAAACCAGACGCAAATCATGTGGCTATATTTCAGATCTGTGATAAGAATTGTTTCGCCGCACTATTAATGTGCGTAGCTTTGGAAATGCACTGTATAGGCTCAATCATATCCAAGACATCTATTATGTTGTAGCCAAAAATGACAAATTGTGTTGGGACGTGGTCAGATACCCAGTCAGGACATTTGTCTCAGCCGCCAAGGACGCAGTTACTGGAATCTGGTATGAGAGAGATTCTCCCACTGAAGGAGGATAGTTGGACTTAGTTGATGTAATTGTTACCAAGGAGAGCTGAAGTAGTAGACCCTTAATTTCAACCTCATATACACTTTGCATTTCAATACGGTGACTCGCCAGTACAGTAAACAGTAATCAAAAAATGTTATGTGAGCAATGCTTTTTTTTTGGAAGGTCTAAGTGTTCAGGTTGTTGAGGAACCTCACAGCCTGAGGAATGAAACTGTTGCATAGTCTGGTGGAGGCAGCATGGATGCTCCAGTACCTCCTGGCAGAGGGTAGGAGGGTGAAGTGGATGTGGGAAGGGTGGGTGGGGTCCTTCACGGTGCTGGGGGCCTTCTAGGTGCACCGTGCATCATTGGTGGCCTGGATGGATGGGAGAGCAGTTCCTATGATCTTTCTAGTCGTCTTCACTATCGGCTGTAGGGATTTGTAGTCGGAGGCCTTGCAGTTCCCATGCCAAGACAGTGATGCAGCTGGTCAGAATGCTACCTGGGCTGTAAACTGTAGCCCTAGCTACACACCGTGTGTTAAACTTGTGCAGCTCTTGTGGCAATTGTTAAAGTAAGTGGAAATCATTGGGTCACATCTTCACACAGCAGAAGAGCCTTGACTGACAATCTGAGTGAAGCAAAAAACTGTGGGACAAACTGCAGAGACACCAAGTCGACCAAGTAGTCACTTTATAATCCCATTTTATGTTCCAGTTGACGGCATGAAAACCTTCACCATGAGCAAACACTTCAAACTGGCACTTGCCGATTCCTGCAAATGGATTTTCATTTGCCTGATCAGCTCTAATGTGTGGTTCTTGCTTCTCAACTCAGATGCTTCTACTTGGAGCTTTGGCTATTTCTACCAAATAAATTACTCCACAGATGTGCTTTTTTCTTCTTTTTTGTTATCTTCCAATTAATAAGAGGAGGGGGTACTGTTTACAGCCCTCCATGAATTATTCATCCAGGCACTCCTTTGTAGGGACTAAAAACAGAAGACGAATAATTCATGCTGTAATAATAATTATAATAATAATACATTTTATTTGTATAGTGCTTTTCAAGGTACACAAAGACACTTTACATAAGATAAACATAAAAGCAACACACCAAAAACATGAAATACACAACATTAATCACACATTAAAAGCAATTCTGAAGAGGTGAGTTTTGGTTGATCATGTGAGCATGGGCAGATCTCTGGTGTGTTTGGGGAGGGAGTTCCAGAGGGAGGGGAAAGATTTACATAAGATTACATAAATGGTTTTAAAAACAGCCTAATCAACTAGCGGACCTGTCGGCGCCGAGGAAGCTACCTGGAGTTCTTAGTTCCTGCTGTTTTTTTAGAAGCCTGTGCGTTTAGAGCCAAGATTAGAGCCGGGTGGAGAATGAATTCAAAAGCCTCCGCCTCCACCACCATCCACACTCCCATTTTGTCCTGGACGTGACATGCCAAAGCCTCTCTCAGTTCCTTCCTGCTACTGAGGAAGTGACGGGCCCTAATTATACAGTCTGTGGGCCCAGAGACACTGCAACATTAAGAATTACTTGGGGATAAAAGCAGCAGAAACAAAGAGGTAGGATAAAAGAAAGAAAGAGGGCCAGGTAGGAAATAAAAGAGTCCGCAGACTCATCTGAGAGGGAAGAGATTTAAAAAGAGGGGTAATGGTAGGGTTTTAGTGATGGTGACGCGCGGGAGATTGAGTTTGGTGTGGAAAATAATGGTGATGGTTTCTTACTACTTGTTTCACTGTTGTAATCAGATTTACAGGCGCATTATGCATATTTATTCAGCGGTTGTTTTTGTTTTTTTCCTACACAATAGTCCGTGCCCACCAATTGCAAAGATCAGTCATGCCTCGGTGCGCTGCAACAATTTCCCATCCCATAAAGCTGAACCTTTGTCCTTCACTGAAAACCAGAGAACATACACCAGACGGTTATTAGATGTCTTCCCAACCGTATGGTTTCCATTGTTACTGATTGCCTGTGCATGTAATACTGAGCATTGTGGGATATATTCTTGATCTGAGCATGCTGTGCTGTTTAGTGAGCTGTTCCAAAGGACACGGGGCCGGTGTTTACTTTGCTGCCACACTCCTAAACCCTAAATGGATTAATGATCCGGGGGTTTTCGGTTCAGAACACATGCACAGAGGATACTGCTGACGTGTCCTTGAGTGTACCACTCAATCTAAATGCCGTCAGTCAATATCCATCTTCATAAATATATCATGACCATACCACAGGTTATGTAAGTCACCCTCGATAAAGTCAGGAGAAAACAAACTATACAGACAAAAACTGCGAGCACCTCTATCCACAAACCAGTCCTGGGGAATATCAAGTGTCTGCTGCCTGCATTGTGTTGCCTTGTCATTGCTTGGTGCCAGATGGATTTGCAGGCTCTATCGCCTCTTCGCCTTACAGTGTCCTAGAGGCCCCTTGTTTGCCAGCTCCGTATCACAGTGCAGTGTTCCAGTCATGCAGCCAGATATAGTTTGCCTGGACAGAAGAGGGTACTCACAGGTTCTCATCTTTTCTAAATATTTACGGCTGTCGGTGCCCGCCCGAGCATCTGGCAAACGTGCACTGCACTGTAAACACGACTGGAAACGGGGCAAGCTGACACCGCTGTGGCCCCCGGGCAATGCTTAATCAGGGCGGTAAAGCTTACATATGTCTGGGAGTGGGTGGCTTGGTCAAACCTGAACCCCACAGGCTCGAGGAGGGGAGCGTTGCAGGGACGCCCAATTAGTGGTGAAAAGTGTAGCAGTGTGAGAGTGCGTCAGCAGGGAAGTGTGGGCCGGAGGAGGTCTGTCATCAATCATCACTCTAGCCTGGGGCTCCTTCTAGACCTTTCCTTCCCTCACTGGCAGAGGAGGATGTGAGAGAGGAGAGTGAGAGGGAAAGGTCAGCCAAATCTAAAGAATGACAACAGATTGCATTAACTAGAACAACCGGGATTTCACTCCAACCTAAAACAATCATGGGCGGTCAAATTGACGGCCGGTTTTTAAACTCTATATTCTGTCAAGATAAATAACCAATTGAGATATTAATGCATTACATATGTTAGTATGTCTGTTAGGAAATGACTGACACCAAAATTAGCATTTTAACAACTATAATACTATTTTTAAACAATTTAAATTTCAGAGAGACATGGTCGAACTTGAATAGCAAAATTGAAAAAGTGAACATTACCTGAAAAACAAAACGTAAAACACATATTGCTAATCTAACAAACATAAGATTGTTAGATTAACAATATGTGTGTGTGTGTGTGTGTGTGTGTGTGTGTGTGTGTGTGTGTGTGTGTGTGTGTGTATATATATATATATATATATATATATATATATATATATATAACAAAAAGAAGGTCCTGTATGACCGATCCAGTATGGTCTATTCAATCCATGTAGTGATTTCGCAAAATTTTACGTCGTAAATTTTACATAAAATTTTAGGTAAATGGTACATTATAAAGCAAAAAAAAAAGTAAAAGATTCAAACAGAGGTGGTTCTGTTGACCAGAATAATTTTTGATAGCTGTGGTCAACATGTCACCAACAGCCCCATGATTAGCATAACGGCAGACATCATCAATAAAGGGTGGTGTCTTTGAGGTTTCATTCAGCGTGAAGAGATTTTGACAAAGCTGCTCGGTGGAGAGTGAAACATCAGTCATTGTGCCGCTTTCTGTGTGGTCTCCAAGTGGCGTCAGAGAATACTGTCAATTATGCACTGAGGTGCATTAGTTATTGTGACTTCTGACAGAAACCTCACATTAGACACGTCAGATCTTTCAATTACCATTTTTTATTTCCTTCTCTGTGTCACCCATCAGTAAGCCCACTGCTCGTCCTTGGCTTTTGCAGCCAGACATTGTGTGTGTGAGCCGGCGGATTTGTAACGCTGCCAAAAAGGGCTGCCTTGCACTGTACGACAGATAGAACGATAATGACAGTTCATCATCGCAGAAAATGTCTCTCATTTACCCACTCCCCTCATTACTTTGTCACCGTTGTGATGCGGTCGCAATCAGCTAATGAAAGCCCCTTTCTTTCGCAGGGGCAAAAAAAAATGAAGCCCTTTTTTTCTGTGCTATGTTCCCGACATCTTTTGAGGCATTGGTTCAAGTGTAAGACCCGGAAGGCTGCAGAGTCTATTCCTCACGTTAGATTTCCTCTAGATTTCTTTTGCTCATTTTTATATCCTCCACTCTACAGCAGAAAACGTGTGTGGAAAAATGCTTAAGATAATATGCCCACGGGAACGTGTGATACAACATGCTGAAACAGAAACTAGCCTCTCATAACGTAACGAGACAGGGGTTATGATAGTGGGAATGTAGTTGGATGATAACAAATCAGCAGTTATGGCTCAATTCACCATTTCCAAATGCCCAAATTGGTTGCTTTTGCACTCTGGAAAACCCAGCTTTGCAGTTGTGATTTGGTCTATGGCATGCAGTAACCTGCCCGACATCCACCCTTCATAAAACAGTCATCAGCACTAGCTTGATAGTGTAATGTCTGAACCCTTCATTAGTGCAATGCCTCATCACTCAGAGATTGTGTCCAACAACATTATCTTGATGTTAATATCCATATGGCACCTGTCGTTGGGGTACCAACACTTATCCAATGATAGTAAATACTCTAATTAGAGAAAGGCAAACCCTACCACGATTCTTTAGCCAGGGAACATCAGGCCAAAATCCAGCATCTGGCTAATTTAAAGAGGTAGCAACATTTTTTTTTTTTTACATCGGTTTGTGGTGAAAGTATGTTAGTACAGGTCTTGAATGGTAGAACTGATTATCCTCATGACACGCATCACACGGCAACTTTGACGGTGCAAATTTATGCTTTTTCTTACGTCCACATTACCGTCAGCCCCCTGCACACCAGCTACGTCATATGGAGGCGTCTTGAGACGGTGAGACTAGGGTTGCCAACTCCTTGGAACAGGGGACAGGGAAAGGGGTTGGATGGACGGGGCGGCGTGGGCATAACAAATATAATGTGCCTTACACTGTACACACACACACACACACACACACACACACACACACACACACACACACACACACACATATATCCATCCATCCATTATCTTAACCGCTTATCCTGGTCTCAGGGTCGTGGGGATTTATACACTACCGTTCAAAAGTTTGGGATCACCCAAACAATTTCGTGTTTTCCATGAAAAGTCACACTTATTCACCACCATATGTTGTGAAATGAATAGAAAATAGAGTCAAGACATTGACAAGGTTAGAAATAATGATTTGTATTTGAAATAAGATTTTTTTTACATCAAACTTTGCTTTCGTCAAAGAATCCTCCATTTGCAGCAATTACAGCATTGCAGACCTTTGGCATTCTAGCTGTTAATTTGTTGAGGTAATCTGGAGAAATTGCACCCCACGCTTCCAGAAGCAGCTCCCACAAGTTGGATTGGTTGGATGGGCACTTCTTTGAGCAGATTGAGTTTCTGGAGCATCACATTTGTGGGGTCAATTAAACGCTCAAAATGGCCAGAAAAAGAGAACTTTCATCTGAAACTCGACAGTCTATTCTTGTTCTTAGAAATGAAGGCTATTCCATGCGAGAAATTGCTAAGAAATTGAAGATTTCCTACACCGGTGTGTACTACTCCCTTCAGAGGACAGCACAAACAGGCTCTAACAGGTACTATTTAATGAAGATGCCAGTTGGGGACCTGTGAGGCGTCTGTTTCTCAAACTAGAGACTCTAATGTACTTATCTTCTTGCTCAGTTGTGCAACGCGGCCTCCCACTTCTTTTTCTACTCTGGTTAGAGCCTGTTTGTGCTGTCCTCTGAAGGGAGTAGTACACACCGGTGTAGGAAATCTTCAATTTCTTAGCAATTTCTCGCATGGAATAGCCTTCATTTCTAAGAACAAGAATAGACTGTCGAGTTTCAGATGAAAGTTCTCTTTTTCTGGCCATTTTGAGCGTTTAATTGACCCCACAAATGTGATGCTCCAGAAACTCAATCTGCTCAAAGAAGTGCCCATCCAACCAATCCAACTTGTGGGAGCTGCTTCTGGAAGCGTGGGGTGCAATTTCTCCAGATTACCTCAACAAATTAACAGCTAGAATGCCAAAGGTCTGCAATGCTGTAATTGCTGCAAATGGAGGATTCTTTGACGAAAGCAAAGTTTGATGTAAAAAAAATCTTATTTCAAATACAAATCATTATTTCTAACCTTGTCAATGTCTTGACTCTATTTTCTATTCATTTCACAACATATGGTGGTGAATAAGTGTGACTTTTCATGGAAAACACAAAATTGTTTGGGTGATCCCAAACTTTTGAACGGTAGTGTATATATTTTCTATATAATAAGGAACAATTCCTTGTTGTAAGGAATAGTTGGCAACCCTAGGTGAGACCCATGTGACAGAGGCGACTCACGCCGGGTGAGACCAATAAAATATGAGGCGAGTAGAAAGACGACCCACCCACCGACATTAGCCAACTAAACTCTCTGGGTAGACTTGAAAGAATCTGCAACACTGCCACCTTCAGTCCAACACACACCGACATCACTGTCCTCTACACCCACACTCCTGTACATCCTTTTTACTAAGACAGACTCAAAATGAGGGCTGATTTAGGCTTTATATTTGGACCAAAATCAATTATCAGGTTTAAATTTGTATGTTTAAACACTCTGACCACGTCATAATAAAACATCCATCCATCCATCCATCCATCCATCCATTATCTTAACCGCTTATCCTGCTCTCAGGGTCGCGAGGATGCTGGAGCCTATTCCAGCAGTCATTGGGCGGCAGGTGGGGAAACACCCTGGACAGGCCGCCAGGCCATCACACAGGGCCCACACACACACACACACACACACACACACACACACACACACATCCATTCATTCCTAGAGACAATTTAGTACGTCTGATTCAGCTGACCTACATGTCTTTGGACTGTGGGAGGATACCGGAGCCCCCAGAGGAAACCCACGCAGACACGGGGAGAACATGCAAACTCCACACAGAGGACGACCCGGGACGACCCCCTAGGTTGGACTACCCTGGGGCTCAAACCCAGGACCTTCTTACTGTGAGGCTACCATGCTAATCACTGTGCCACCATGCCGCGCTAATAAAACATTCACATTTTTTTCTATTTCTAAATGACTAACATTGTGGTTTTTTTTCTATACCTTTGTCTATAACGATTCTCAATAGTTTCAAGATCTGTGACGTAGAGGTCTAGTCCTCATTCAAACGCTGAGCTTGAATGACAAGTAACAGCAAGATTTAGTGGTAAGGGTGTGCGGGGTTTCATAATTTAATGATTTGATCTGATTGGTTATATTTAAATGAGTGTCTGATGGCATCATAAGTACCGGGGGTGGGGGGATCCACTGCTTAAAGCTGAATTACTGGGAGCCCTTTTGAAAAGAAAAACCAAATTCTACCTTTTATAAAAAAGAATCAATAGAGACAGTACAAAATGCACGACAAAGTAACAGTGATGCTGTGAAAATATTGAGTTTCGATCCGACTTTAAGACACAGTAGCAAGAGAGCGGCAGGCTTCCTTCATCAGGCAAGGCTGCCGACTGAGACGCTGCACTTTAGCTGGGAGCGTCGGTAGGAGTGTAAAACTGGAATGGAGTGATAATAACCTCCTCTTATAGCCGGCAGTCATGAAAGGCAGGGCTGACCTACATGCTGTAAGGAGGATTCACGCTCTCTTGTTAGTGTGTACTGCTGGGGAATTGAGATCCTCTCTGTCCAGAGGTGATACGCTGAAGCCGCAGACAATCTCAGCAAAGCCCAATGAAAAGGAAGGGGGGGGAAACAGCTCGAGTAGGAACCAAACACACTACCTAGCTGGTATTGTGCGTGTGTGTGTGTGTGTGTGTGTGTGTGTGTGTGTGTGTGTGTGTGGAGAGAGATAAACAGAGAGAAAGAGGCAGAGAATTAAAGAGAGAGAAACAAGGTTGGCACCATTTTCCCACAGTGCTGTTGAGCTCCATACATCATTAATTGCTGACAAAAGAGTACACTTTGCTGTTTCCTTAAACCAGCAAAACACCCTTCTGCCGGCCCGGCCCGGCCCGGTGTGTGTGTGTGAGTGTGTGTAGTGCTGACCCGAATGGTTCGAAGCTTCTAAGCATTCTATCGCTGCCATGATAATTGATGACAAAGTCGGTATTCGAATTTTTTTCTTTCTTTTCCGGGAGACGGTAAACAGCGGTTGGCAGTACGTCACAGGAAAAACATCCAACTGTGCGATTCAGCCGACAGGACGGCAAAAACCAGTAGATGGGTTACTGCATGGGCAACGGAGGACCGAGCCACGAGCCCTCGGCCCTGTAGCCAACGGGGGCCCTTGGCCTCAAGATTTATTATTATCTTTTTTTTTATGTGTTAAGTATTTTTGTTTTTAGAATATGAAAATGAAAGCCACTTTATTTGACATTGTATTCTTTTTTTGGGGGGGGGTTCCCCCCTTTTTCTCCCCAATTGTATCTGGCCAATTACCCCACTCTTCTGAGCCGTCCTGGTTGCTGCTCCACCCCCCTCTGCCAATCCGGGGAGGGCTGCAGATGACCAATTGTCTCCTCTGATACATGTGGAGTCGCCAGCCGCTTCTTTTCACCGGACAGTGAGGAGTTTCACCAGGGGGACGTAGCACGTGGGAGGATTACACTATTCCCCCCAGTTCCCCCTCCCCTCTGAACAGGCACCCCGCCCGACCAGAGGAGGCGCTAGTGCAGCAACCAGGACACATACCCACATCCGGCTTCCCACCCACAGACATGGCCAGTTGTGTCTGTAGGGACGCCTGACCAAGCCGGAGGTAACACAGGGATTCGAACTGGGATCACCGTGTTAGTAGGCAACAGAATAGACCACTATGCTACCCAGATGCCCCGACATTGTATTCTTAAAAGCTGCAGCTGCCCACTGCCCCTGTAGGTTGGGTTAAATGCAGAGTATTGGGGCAGTGGGCAGCTGCAGTATAGGGGCAGTGCAGTATAGGGTATATACTCCACTGCCCCATACTCCCCTGCAGTATAGGATATATACTCCACTGCCCCATACTCCCCTGCAGTATAGGGTATATACTCCACTGCCCCTGTACTACCCTGCAGTATAGGGGCAGTGCAGTATAGGATATATACTCCACTGCCCCTGTACTACCCTGCAGTATAGGGGCAGTGCAGTATAGGATATATACTCCACTGCCCCTATACTACCCTGCAGTATAGGATATATACTCCACTGCCCCTATACTACCCTGCAGTATAGGATATATACTCCACTGCCCCTATACTACCCTGCAGTATAGGATATATACTCCACTGCCCCTGTACTACCCTGCAGTATAGGGGCAGTGCAGTATAGGATATATACTCCACTGCCCCTATACTACCCTGCAGTATAGGGTATATACTCCACTGCCCCTATACTCCCCTGCAGTATAGGATATATACTCCACTGCCCCTATACTCCCCTGCAGTATAGGGTATATACTCCACTGCCCCTATACTCCCCTGCAGTATAGGGGCAGTGGGCAGCTGCAGTGCCCGGGGACCAACTCCAGTTCTTCTTTCCATTGCCTTGCTGGGGGGCACAGGCATGTCTTTTTGCTGGTGGGAGGAAACCGGAGCACCTGGAGGAAACCCATGCAGACACGGGGAGAACATGCAAACTCCACACCGAAAAGACCAGGGAAGGCCTGTGGTTCGAACCCAGGACCTTCTTGCTGTGGGGCAACAGTGCAAGCCACTGGGCCACTGTGCGGCCATTTTGGAGTAAATGTGATTTTGAAAATGTAGTATGATTATGAAATTGTTTGAATATTTTATAAATTAGCTGATTAAACCACGTAATCCCAGAAAGTTGAATCAGTTCATCTGGACACAGCGTTTATTGAGAGAAATGTTTCATCACTCATCTAAGTGACCTCTTCAGTCTCACCTGTCCCCACCCTTATAAACAATACAGTGGCATAACGACCGAAACCAACGATCAGTTTCATATGCAAATATGGGCGTGACCATTAACTAGCGTTACAATGGTCATGTGTACTATTCACACAGGATTGGGAATGTTTGGTTTGCAATCACAGCATTGTAAGGCGGTGACAGATGTACCCTAACCCCCCCTCAGTTCAGGGATGGTCATCCCCTCCTCACATAGATGGCCTCTTTGACTCCCTGTTCAAATCAGCGTTCCTCCCTTTCAAGGATGTGCACATCCTCATCCTTGAAAGAGTGGCTGCTGGCCTGTAGATGGTGTAGACTGCGGAGTCCTGGCCTGACGTGTTGGCTCTCTTGTGTTGTGGCGTCTGCCGTTGTCGGCGTAATTTGCCGGAGTTGTTTGATTTGACCATCTTGCTCTCATCGACAGGCTAGTCTATGAACACTGGGATGGCACCCGGCACTTTACCTGTGCCCCCGTCCACAGGGTTAGTGGTCATGTCAGGAAGGCCATCCGACGTAAAATTTTGCCAAACCAGTATGTGGATTGACAAGACCATACCGGATCAATCGAGACCCGGGTTAAAAACGACCGTCACTTGTGCTCTGCCATCACAGGTTTCTGATGGAAACTGTACAATCCACTTTGGTGACCCCTGAGAAACGGGAACAAGCCCAAAGAAGAAGAAGCTCTCATCCACAGTAATGACATGTGGAGTCAGTGTGAACGCAGCATGCTAGCTCTCGCCTCTTCTACGCATGCGGCATGTCATAGCATGTGACTTACAATTAGTTTGGCCAGACATCCAAAAAGCCAAGCCCCCCCCCCCCCGAAGCTTCAAATACCTTTGAATACTTGTTGCCGAATATTCGAAGCCCAAAAAAATGTATTCAGGCCCCCCCTTCTGTGAGTTTGTGTTGTTTATGTGTGCATATGTACTTATCTGTGTGTGTGTGTGTGTGTGTGTGTGCACGTGCGCATGTGTGAGTGTGCATGTGTGTGCTAGATGTGTGTGTGTGTGTGTGCTAGCGTGTGTGTTTGCGCGTGTGTGAGTGTGCTTGTGTGTGAGTGCTAACGTGTGTGTGCATGTGTGCTAGCATGTGTGTGTGCGCACACGTGTGAGTGCGCATGTGTGTGTGTGTGCATGTGTGAGTGTGCATGTGTGTGCTAGATGTGTGTGTGTGTGTGTGCTAGCGTGTGTGTTTGCGCGTGTGTGAGTGTGCGTGTGTGTGAGTGCTAACGTGTGTGTGCATGTGTGCTAGCATGTGTGTGTGCGCACACGTGTGAGTGCGCATGTGTGTGTGTGTGCATGTGTGTGCGTGCGCATGTGTGAGTGTGCATGTGTGTGCTAGATGTGTGTGTGTGTGCTAGTGTGTGTGTGTGTGTGTGTGTGTGTGTGCGTGCGCATGTGTGAGTGTGCATGTGTGTGCTAGATGTGTGTGTGTGTGTGCTAGTGTGTGTGTGTGTGTGTGTGTGTGTGTGTGTGCGTGTGTGTGCTTGGTAATGATATGAAGGTCTGTCCTCCGTGTGCTGCGTTAGTGGTGTGGTGATGGATGGGGGTGTTATCAGAAACTCTCCTTCAGGATGGGGTCGTCCTGTCTTCCTGTCAAGGTCAACCGTCACCAGGCTCATGGTACAGTGGCAACCTGGCCAGCTGTGTGTGTGTGTGTGTGTGTGTGTGTGTGTGTGTGTGTGTGTGTGTGTGTGTGTGTGTGTGTGTGTGTGTGTGTCATCACACATCTGTCACAACGTGTCAGACGCTGTCACAGACCACACCCACAGACCACACCCAGGGCAGGTCCAGACACCTTGTAGGTGTAGAAAGCAGGCTTATCTCACAAATGAGACATGTGGCATTTTAAAACATCCGACAACAGCTCAAATGAATAGAGACACACCCATTGCAATTTTCTCGGCCGACTTCGGATTTTTTTAAACATCTGACCTGCCGCTTCCAGCTTTCTTTCTAAGCAGTATAATTGACAGCATACACAAACATTTTTGTAACTTTTCTTTAATGGTAACTTCAACTGTCTGTTCATAATAAAACAGTGACTTTTAAATAACTTTCACATTTTCTCCAAAGCTGCACCAGCTTACAGGACCTTCTCTCACTCTCAAACACATCTCAAAATACACAAGTGCTCCAGCATACTGGACAGAGCCTTTTTTGTACAAATAAAATCCAACTGGAAATGAATTACAGTATCACACTTTATCTAACACATTTTGCTTCCCCAAAGTGAATGACGGTTATCACCAACGACATGTTTTAGCGGGTGTGTGTGGCTGGGACCGGCACAGAATCGGATATATCTGAGACATGTCCGAGGCTGAGCGGCCCGTCACCGATCATGGCTGATCACGCTGAAAATCGGCCAGTTCTGCTCCCCAGCCGATCGATCGCTGCATCGCTACACATGAAGGTAAAACCCTTCGTAGAAGACAGCTGAGGTTATCAGCTATTATGAGCTTAACATATGAGAGGGCAGGGGCCATGAGTGCCTTTTTGAAATATTGGGCAGCAAGCATAAGTGAAATTGATCTTTTTTGCATTTTTATTTATCTTTCATTTTATTTGAAAAGGGACAATGTACACTAATCAACATTCAAACAAATATAAATGTACCCGAGTTAGCCAAAAGGCTAGTTTTCATCAGCAGTCCCTTTGTCTGATGTTGTTGGGCAACCTGGAATAATAAAATTAATACATGTGCAAAAGTTAAAAACATACTACAGTGTGATAAAAAACATACAATACAGTTAATATACAGCACCGTTAAACGTGTTTAAGGTGGATAGGAACATCAGTGTTGACATTTTTGGTTCTTAATAAGCCATTTCTTGACATTACACTTAAATGGATAATAGGACAGGGACTCTCTAATTGATTGTGGTACTTGATGTGATGCTCTATAGGAGAAGACGGCCTGACTAAATGCAGTTCTGCTGAGTGGGATGGTGCAGTCCCCTCCAACTGCACCTCTAGTAGCTCTGTTTGTGGTAGATTTGAAGTTGATGAAGCTGCACAGAGGAGGAGGAGCTAAACCATGCATGGACCTTATATACGAGGCAGACATTTTTGTATTTGATGAGGTTTTCCCAGCTAAGTAGATTATACTTTTTTTAGAATATGACAATGATGAAAACTGAATGGCTTTTGTCTAAGATTTTAAACGCTTGTTTGTATAATGGTTCCAGTAGTTTTAAGGCTGTAGACTGTGTATTAGACCAACTTATGTGATGTGGGAAAGAACCACATAGTGGAAGTATATCTTAACTGCCTCAGTTGAAGTTTCTGGTAAACCTGAAATTTGCCAGACTGAACTTTACTTTCTTACACATCATTTTTTTGTGAGTTTTGTAGCTGAGGTTTGAATCTATATGTACTCCTAAATACTTGTATTCTGAGACAACCTGTAGTCTCTCTCCTGAGATGAGAATATCTTGCTCTACATCCACGCTGTGGCCTTTTGGAAAAAAAACCCCAAAAACATACAAACTGTTTTCAGCACATTCAATTGCAGACAACCATAGTTAAGCCAGGAAGTGGCCTTCAACATAGCATCTGTTAGCTTGATTGCGACCTCTTTTATGCAGTTTTACCATGAGTGAAAATGACTATCATCAGCATACATTAAGATGTCACATTTTCATCTCATAAAAGGCATATCATTAATGCACATGCTGAACAGGGTTGGGCCCAGCAATGATAATGATAACTTTATATATATAGCACTTTTGTTAACAATGTTACAACATGCTTTACAAAAGAAATAAAACCAGACAAGTATAGAGCCCTGTGGGACACCTGTTGATAGACATAAGGAATTAGATTTATAATTATCAATTTTGACAATTGAGAGTGAAATGAGCTGTAGGATTTGAAAGACGCTGGAAAAATTGAAGCTGAGTAGTTCATGCAGTAGGATGTTATGATTAATGGTTATCGAATGCTTTCCATAAATCAAAGAACAGTGCCCACAACCCTACCTTTTGTCCATTGATACCATAACCTTTTCGATGAAGTAGCATGTAGCTATTTCTGTTGAGTGATTAACCCTGAATCCAGATTGCATTGGCTGCAATTCATTGTTTTTGGTGACAATCATTGTCAAGATGATTTTAATGCTGAAAAATGAAAGAATGAAAGATGAGAGAGAGGGAGTGGGGGGGGGGGGGGGGCTTGCCCAGAGCAGAAGTTCAGCCTGGACTTTACTTTATGAACATTACTTCCTGCACACAAATAAGCTCTATGGCAGTTGCCTGTAATGCTGATATCACTTCACCAAACGCCATATAGCGTAGATTACAAAATCCACTATAAACAGTCATACTGGCTTTTATTAAGTCTCGAGTTGTTACCAGAATTTAATCCACTGCACAAAAAGGTAAATGTAAAATGTCATGTTGGTTTCATGTGATAAACCGAGCATCTGATTGTGAAATTGGATGGTAAACGTAAAATCAGCCTTTCTCTGGCACGCTGACTCACTAGGATTACCTTCACTCACTCACTCACTCACACACACACACACACACACACAAACAAAGGAACAGACGTGTCAGTTGTGGCCCAAACCATGTTGGAAGAATTTTTTGAGAAAATAGTTCAACCCGGCCTCATACAAAATTTAATGAAAAAGAAAAAAAAAATCCCGAGATATTTCCTGCCTTACTTTGCTCTTTTAATACCTCTGCAGGTCTATTCTTGCCAACCAAAAGCTAATGCTCTTTTAGAGAAATTCTGCAGCGTTGGATATTTTCACAGCTAACCTGCTGATCTCAATTTGGACCTGTCCCCTTTTTACAGGAGTTGCTCCTGCTACTTTGTGCCTCTCCTGGGTCAGTATTATTACCGTCCATATTTCAGTGGCTGCCCTGCAGTTGTTTTCAATTAAAGGCTCCTCTACCGGTGACGGCCCTCTCCGGTCCACAGCCGGCGTGCCCCCTAGAAATATTCCCGAGGCTCCTAATGGCCGGTCTGAGCGGGCTCGGTTTCTCCTCCTGTCAAACCTCTGGCCAGGAGTTAAACCTTGAAAAGTGTTTCAAATTGAATGTTTTTCTAAGAGTCAAAAGCAATTCTGCCATTCGAGTGACTAAACGTGGAACAGTAACATATCCGAAATAACACTGGCACCTTAACTTCATGGGATCCAGCACATTTCTTTAAATAATTTATTGCTCTATTTGGAGTTTTTCTCAACTCATTTCCCACATTTCTCCAAACTAAGGTTCTTACTCTCATACAGTAATTGAATTGAGTCTTTTTTTTTTCTTCTTTTTTTTTGATGGCCTGGCGGCCTGTCCAGGGTGTCTCCCCACCTGCCGCCCAGTGACTGCTGGGATAGGCTCCAGCATCCCCCGTGACCCTGACAGCAGGATAAGCAGTTTGGATAATGGATGGATGGATTTTTCCCTGTTTTTCTCCCCAATTGTATCCAGCCAATTACCCCACTCTTCCGGGCCCTCCTGGTTGCTGCTCCACCCCCTCTGCCAATCCGGGGAGGGCTGCAGACTACCACATGCCTCCTCCGATACATGTGGAGTCGCCAGCTGCTTCTACGCCAGCTACGTAGCGCGTGGGAGGATCACACTATTCCCCCCAGTTCCCCCTCCCCCCAAACAGGCGCTTCGACCAACCAGAGGGGGCGCTAGTGCATCGACCAGGACACATACCCACATCCAGCTTCCCACAAACAGACACGGCCAATTGTGTCTGCAGGGATGCCCAACCAAGCCGGAGGCAACGCTGGGATTTGAACCGGCGATCTCCGTGCTGGTAGGTGTAACCAGGTTAAAATTAATGTTTTTATTTTATTTTGTTTGAGGATGAAATATCACCAAATCCTGTCTGTGTGCTGTTATTTGTGTTTACTACATTTTATTTTATGTCATTATTTACTTTTATGTATGTTTTATAACGACCGTCATATACCTGTACTGTCGCTTTAAGAGAGAGGTCTTGTGGGTACACGGAAGAGGGAACGCGGGAGAGGCCATTTTTGTTTTGTGGAGGGAGTCTCAAGGAGAGATCGAGCCGAGCCACGCGTGTTCCTACCGTAGCACAGGTTTGCTGGTTGAGGAGAACGTAACCTTGAGTATCCCTGTAAGAGAATACTGCAAGCTGTGGGATAAAATACTTGTTTTATCCTTTCTTACATTGGAGTCCCGTGGACGGTTTCTCCTTCTAACGCACACGAATGAAGTCCGGGCAGTGGTTGAGCTTCGACCCCCACGTCCGTAAGAAACACCGCTCCAGCTGGAGGACTGGACGGTTGTCGAAGGGTTTGAAACCGCAAGGAAAGAAGAATTCAGCTCGCGCTGGCTATAGAGCTGAGAGGTGAATGTCCTATAGCTATGTTATGAGACAGACAACATTCTATTACCTTTTCTTTCCTGTGATTTCGTACAGAAAATAAATGGCGAGGTGGGCCAAATAGAGTCCTGTGTGTCCCCCCTCCTTCCTTGATCATGATGGTGATGATGATGATGAGAGACTGAGGGCCCCCCACAACACCTGGGGCCCCACCCAAAATAGAACACAACGCAGAGCTAATGATGAGAGTGACGGGCGTGCAGCAGGCTGACCAGCATAGAACAGCATAGGACTGCCCCCGTTACATAGGCCATGGTATAGACTGCAACACCGCCCGGACGCCCTTGAATTGAGTCATTTCAACACTCTATTCCATTGTAAACTCAAGCGCTTCTTTCTTCTCCGATCACATTTTTATAAAAATCTATTTTAGTCAAAACCACCGGCATGTCATCTGTTGATTAGATAATGTATTCAGTTATTGCCCTGAAGGAATACTTACGGTGAAGCTGTTTATCAGAAAGTCCCATAATCCTTTTCTCACAGCTGGTTTAAAGGAGTTTTATCTATAATGTGTTGAAATATTTTCCTTCGCTCGAAGCAAAATGTACGCTACTTTCAATTTGGGAAAATTATAACATATCATATTTCACAGTTTATTATGTGGTAGGTTTGCCAGTTGGGTTCATCTGACATTTTTATGTTTGTCTGTGTGTGACTCATTACTACTGTAAGGGACGTTGAATCTGCATCAGAATGAACCGCAGACATGTTTACTGCTGCTGCACAATTTATCCATCAACCCTGTCATCACTGTCATGCCAGAGTAGTTCAGCAGCATCATATTGAATGTTTTCTTCAGCAATACACAGGAGAAGAAAAAACAAAACAGCGTGAATGCCTTTTCCATCTTTGGCTTTCCTGGAGAAGTGTTACGGCATCATTTTGTTGTGGTCATACACCTTCCATCTCCAGAAGGAGGGGGAAAAAACACTTGTCAACTGTTGTAGAGATAGAGAATGGGAACACATAGCAACTCACATAGCAGTACTTGTTTTTTTCCCTTTTTCTCCCCAGTTGCACTTGGCCAATTACTCCACTCTTCCGAACCGTCCTGGCTGCTGCTCCACCCCCTCTGCTGATCCGGGGAGGGCTGCAGACTACCACATGCCTCCTCCGATACATGTGGAGTCACCAGCCGCTTCTTTTCACCTGACAGTGAGGAGTTTCACCAGGGGGACGTAGCACGGGCGAGGATCACGCTATTGCTCCCCCAGTTCCCCCTCCCCCCCGAACAGGCACCCCGGCCGACCAGAGGAGGCGCTAGTGCAGCGACCAGGACACATACCCACATGCAGCTTCCCACCCGCAGGCACGGCCAATTGTGTCTGTAGGGGCACCTGACCAAGCCAGAGGTAACACAGGGATTCAGACTGGCGATCCCCGTGTTAGTAGGCAACGGAATAGACCGCTACGCTACCCGGACGCCCATTAACATCTGAATTTGAGCACAGTGGTTTAAAGTTCCCCCTCCCCCCTGACTGACCAGAGGTGGCGCTAGTGCAGCGTCCAGGACACATACCCACATCCGGCTTCCCACCTGTAGACACGGCCAATTGTGTCTGTAGGGACACCCGACCAAGCCGGAGGTAACACGGGGATTCAAAGCGAGATCTCTGTGTTGGTAGGCAATGGAACAGACCGCCACGCTACCCGGATGCTCACACAGCAGTGCTGAATGCAGGAATCAGACGTTGATCCAGATGTCCACAAACTGCATCTCTTCTGGTCTTTTTAAGCCTCATTCTTCTTGGGGGATGAGCGTATCAGTGAGGGAATTCAAAAACATGAGGTGTCTCGCTGTATCTTAGGAATCCAAGAAAATGCTGTGGGTCACCGATGCTTTCACTGAGATCAGATGGTGATGTCTCCATGGGGGACATGGGGGGAGGCACGCTGACCAACACTTTCCTCCATCTCCTCCTTTTTTTGTGGTTAGACTGAAGCAAGCGTCATCGACACTGATGCATCTAACGCCACAACTTAAAAAGACAAACATCGTGGTCAGTTATTAAACAACTGTAATACAGCTCAGCAGTTAAGTGTCATTTCACATCACATACTGAAATACAAAAGCTACTTAAAAAAGAACTGCAATCACATCTTCCTCTTGAAGGCCGTTCTGTCTTTAACTTCATCACCACCTAAAGGCCAGTTGGTAGTTTAGCGACTTATGATCACCATAACCTCACCAGTATCCATCGCTGCTCCACTGTTGTTGTGGAAGTTCTCAGTAATAAAAAGTAGAAACACATGAGGGATAATAGATTGTCACTGACGTTTAATTTTCAATAATTTGATTAAAATATGCACTTCTGTTGTAAACAGACAAAGTGATGATTAGAATAAGAACATTCTAGGTAGATGCTAACTTGTGACCTGTTAATGCACACCAGTACAGCTGTTACTGAGAGTTCAAGGCGATATTTCACTATTTTATATTGTCTATAGGCGGCACGGTGGCGCAGTGGCTAGCGTCGTCGCCTCACAGCAAGAAGGTTCTGGGTTCGAGCCGCGGGGTAGTCCAACCTTGCGGGTCGTCCCGGGTCGTCCTCTGCGTGGAGTTTGCATGTTCTCCCCGTGTCTGTGTGGGTTTCCTCTGGGGGCTCCGGTTTCCTCCCACAGTCCAAAGACATGTAGGTCAGGTGAATCGGCCGTACTAAATTGTCCCTAGGTGTGTGTGTGTGTGTGTGTGTGTGTGTGTGTGTGTGTGTGTGTGTGTGTGAGCCCTGTGATGGCCTCGCAGCCTGTCCAAGGTGTCTCCCCGCCTGCCATGCAATGACTGCTGGGAAAGGCTCTCGTATTGCCGCGACCTTGAGAGCTGTGTTATTAGTGGACTCTTAGTGGACTCTGTTATTAGTGGAACTGTGTTATCAGTGGATTCTTTATATAATTCTCTTAATAAGGTTTTGTATTTGTAAAATTCAACCATTATCTGGTTAACAGAGTGATTTTAGCGACCAGGACACATACTCACAACCGGCAGCCCACCTGCAGACACAGCCAATTGTGTCTATAGGGATACCTGACCAAGCCAGAGGTAACACGGGGAATCGAACCGGCGGTCCCTGTGTTGGTCGGCAGCAGAATAGACTGCTACGCCACACGGACACCCCATTAAGTATTCTGGTTACACAATCATTTAGTTCTTACACCGGTGGAAACATGGGCCCATTCTTAAAAAGGTTGACTGGTTCCCTGTTTCAGCACAGCACCGTGTCTTTGGGAAGAGGGTACTGCTCGTTTTCTCTCTGGAGTGATTTCCCCTGAGTGAAGCCGTTCTCTCGCCGGCCATTCTCGGGGAAAGACCAAGATGTGGGACACGCTCAATTACAGTTTCTCTCACTCCACTCATTTAAAAACCCTTATTCTTTGCCTCCTGCTTCTTCCTCTTCCTCTCCCCTGTGGTCTTCCCACCTCCTTTCCTTCTCCTACCACGTGGCCTCTTCCTCTCCCGCTCCTCTTCCTCCCCCACCCATTCTACCTCCTCCTCATTCTTACTCTTCTTCTTTCAAACTCTTTGTTCAGTCTGCCGCATTGTTTGCTGAAACCGAAGTTAAATTTGAACTTGATGTCCAGTTTTAAGTGAATGTGAAGTTCGGGAGGAGGGCGTAGTTTTGTAGTTGGTGTGAAAATACTGAAAATATACAAGTTACAGAAAACAAGTTGTTTTGCAAAATTAGCATATGGCTGTGTGAACGGTTCTGAGAGTGTGATGCTCAGTTTGGAGAAACGTGTCAAATCCCAAGAGTGAGGGGCATCCAGGTAGTGTAGCGTTCTATTCTGCTGCCTACCAACACAGGGATCACCAGTTCAAATCCTTGTGTTACCTTGGGCTTCTGCGGGCGTCCCTACAGACACAATTGGCCGTGTCTGCGGGTGGGGAGCTGGATGTGGGTATGTGTCCTGGTCGCTGCACTAGCGCCTCTTTGGTCAGTTGAGGTACCTGTTCAGGGGGGAGGGGGAACTAGGGGGAATAGCGTAATCCTCCTACGTGCTATGTCCCCCTGGCATAACTCCTCACTGTCAGGTGAAAAGAAGTGGCTGGCGACTCCACATGTATCGGACGAGGCAGGTGGTAGGCTGAAGCCCTCCCCGGACCGGCAGAGGGGGTGGAGCAGCGACCGGGACGGCTCGGAAGAGTGGTGTAATTGGCCAATTACATCCATCTATCCATCCATTATCCAAACCGCTTATCCTACTCAGGGTCGTGGGGATGCTGGAGCCTATCCCAACTGTCTTTGGGCGGCAGGTGGGGAGACACCCTGGACAGGCCGCCAGTCTATCACAGGGCTCTCACACACACACACACACACACACACACACACACACACACACACACACACACACACACACACACACACATTCACACCTAGGGACAATTTAGTACGGCCGATTCACTTGAACTGTGTCTTTGGACTGTGGGAGGAAACCGGAGCCCCCGGAGGAAACCCACGCAGACACGGGGAAAACATGCAAACTCCACACAGAGGACGACCCGGGATGACCCCCAAGGTTGGACTACCTCGGGGCTCGAACCCAGGCAACCGCGCTAACTAGTGCACCACCGTGCCACCTGGCCAAGTACAATTGGGGGAGAAAAAGGGGGGAAATCCAAAAAAAAATAAAAAATAAAAAATCACTTGAGTTAAAACTGGAACTAACCCCAATAACAGTGTCTTCTTGGTTGGTTCAACGGGAAGAGTTTAAGGTGGAGCCCAACACCAAATATGAAGGTGTATTTGTGGGGCTGGATAATCTTGTGAAGGTGGGAAAGCGAAGGAATGAAATTCCCCCCCTAGAAGCCGGATATCACACAAAGAGCTATAATCACACGCAGTCCGCTTTCTACCGGCAGTGTCCACAGTCGACACATCTCTTAAAATAACAACAAGAGGCCCTGAAAAGACCACCATGTTTGAAAAGGACTTGGCTCCCTCACCAAGCGACCAGAGCCTCTGATGGCGAGGGAGCAGGAAAAGCAAACCGCCACTCAGTTCAGCCATGCTAGGCTAAGCTGTGTTTAAAAATAGTTTCCATTAAGCCCTGATTTTCACAGCGCCAATATGATTTGGACTTGCCAATGTATATAGCAACACACACACGCACACACACAGACACGGAAAAGCTTTAAAACAGAAATAAATACACACACGCAAACACATTCGCACAGACACATGGACAAAAATGGATGCATGCAAACACAAAATTAAAAAAAAAAAAAGTCAGCCAAACTGGCCTCTCAGCTCTTGAACATTACATGTTATAGCTGCCAGCTACTCTGGGATAGACAAATGTTATATTTGCATTTATTTTGTGGAAATGATGCCATCAATCTCAAGGTGCATAAAGCCTGAATTATGAACAAAAACATTCTGCCCCATCAAATGGAGAGCATGTCAATGGAAAAACCCATTACGTTTGCCTCTAGGGATTTTCATATTTAACACCGTGTTCTTTTTAATGGGGTTATCCAGCAAACCCCGCGGATATCCTCAACTAATTGCATGTTTCATAAACTGATAAGAAAAACTCACACAGGTTACAGGCTGCAGCCCATATATCTTATTTATACTGCGGCACTTCTTCAGCGGTCCAATTTAAGAGCTTCGCTCCTTTACTGCTTATCAGCCACGCTGACCCCCAGCTAAATTAGAAACTGTATACCAGGTGGGAGCGCTCACTTTGTTATTATATGTTGAGTTCAAGTTCAACTTTATTATCGTTTGTATTGGAATACAATGAAATCCTTGCGCTCTGGCTCCCTCTGCCTTAACATAAAGGACACAAGGACACGCCATTCCAAAAAAATGAAAAAGAAACACTAACAACACTACAGACCTTTAGAGACTGTACACATGAATTCATACATTATATACACAATATAGAAAAGTACACGATAACACAACAATGTAAGGTGTATATGGATGCATCAGCTGTTCAGCAACCTGACTGTCTGTGGAAAGAAACTATTACTGAGACAAGTGGTGTGTGATTTGATGCTGCGGTAACAGTTTTTAGATGGAAGGAGTGAGAACAGACCATGTCCTTCGATCAATCAATCAATCAAGCTGCATTTTATATAGCGCGTTTCTAGCTGCAACAGCCACTCAAGGCCTTTTACATTTCTGGTCCAATCAGAATGTCAGACACCAGTTACAATAGAATACAAGCTGTTTTCTGTACAAGCACTACCGACTTCATATGCGTAAGGCCACCGAAATGTGATTTACAATGATTAACTTATGCACACGTGTATTACAAAAAGATTTCACACAGGCCGTTTGAGGCTATTGACATTAAGCAGACCAGTAACAGACCTTAGTCGGTATGCAGATAATGGATTGTCGACAGCAGTGGAATGGTCACCAGAAACTACAAAGTTATTTTCCTGCACCTTACATTACCATTTCCATTATTACCATGTGGGAATGAATCAGAGCCTCTGAACAGCACACAGGCTTTGCTATCAGCATGGCCAAATGGGTCTCCATGTTAACTGTTCGAATGGATTTAATAATTTCAGCACATGCCAGGCTAACCACAAGCATAAAAAATCGGTTGTCTGACTAATGGATTACATTGCTGACTAGTGAGCCACTATTGCAGCAGTGTTGTCAACCAGCACTTGCCACCATAAGCATCACAGTTGGCCTTAATGACATTTTGGGCTTTCCTTTTGCACCAAGTGGTGTAAATATTATGAAGATGTGGTAGTTCCATGCCAATGATTTTTGCTTCTTTCTTTACAGTGCTTTGCAGCAGTCTGCAGTCCTGATCAGTCAGGCTGCCAAACCACACTGTGATACAGCCTGTCAAGACACTCGCCATGGTACTGAGATACACGTTCATAAGAGTTTTGGTACTCATACCAAAACTCTTGAGACGCCTCAGAAAATACAGTCTCTGTTGTGCCCTCTTCAGGATGCAATTGGTGTTGAGACACCATGTGAGGGTGTCTGTGACGTGTAAACCGGGAAATCTAAAACTGTCCACAATTATAACAGATGATCCATTGATGGAAATTGGAATGTGATTTCCTCTGATCTTTCTAAAGTCAACAATCATTTCTTTTGTCTTATAGACATTAAAAGAGAGATTTTTATCATGGCACCATATGGATAAATCTTCAATTTCCCTCCTATAGGCCCTCTCATCACTGTTGGATTAGTCCAATCACTGTGGTGTCATCTGTGAATTTAATGATGCTGTTGTTGTCATATTTGGCAACACAGTCGTGTGTAAACAGACTGTACAGTAGGGGACCTAGACAGTAGCCCTGAGGCATGCCGGTCCTAAGAACTAATGTGGATGAGTATGTCTTGCCTATTCTCACAGTCTGGGACCTGCCAGTTAGGAAATCAAATAGCCAATTACAGGAAGAGTTGCCCAGACCAAGACCTCTGAGTTTCAATACCAGTTTGGATGGTACAATTGTATTAAAAGCAGAGCAGTAATCAATAAACAATATTCTGACATAGGTATTTTTCTTTTCAAGGTCTACTAAAGCAGTACATTTGCATATAAAACTGATCATTGGTTTTGATTGTTATGCCGCTGTATTGTTTATAAGGGTGGGGATACCTACAGTCACTTGAGACTGAAGAGGTCACTTAATTGAGTGATGAAACGTTTCTCTTAATAAACATTGTGTCCAGATGAACTGATTCAACTGTCTTTGAGTACTGGGATACAGCTATCCACACAGTATCCAACGTAGCCAGTGACAGATTCAGTGTACTCATCCAAACTTGACGCTGAATCCTTAAAGTTAAAAATCCTTAAAGGATTTGTGTTCTGTTGTCCAGCACTGTACTGTCCTCACAGTGGGCTGCACGCACTTCACTTTCTGCTTGTAGGCAGGAAGCAAGAGCACTGAAAGGTGGTCGGATTTCCCAAAGTGAGGTCGTGGGATAGACCAGTAAGCTGCCTTGATCTTTGAGTATCAGCGGTCGAGAATCTTACTGCCTGTCGTCAGGCAGGTGACATTTTGAAAATGTTGGTAGCACAGATTTCAGGTTACAGTGGTATAAAGTCCCCCACCACAATTGAATTGAGGTGGGGGAAACGTCAATGGAGCAGCTCAGTTGTGATCTCACACATGGATAAGTTGGGCCACGTTAACAATGATTTGTAGGAGCACACACATAAACATATATATATATGAAGGCCACGGGAAAAACGATCACAGTCACAATTTTTTTTGAGAACATTTTAACGATTCAAAACGCTCTCACAGACTTCACATAAAATTTGTGGTTTGATTTTATATCTTTTTTTTGTGGATCTGGTCATGTGATCTAATCAGGACCTGGCCAGTGACACTGTGATCGTTTTTCCTTTGTACACATTGGACATTGATCGTTCTTTCATTATACATGTTTTTAAAAAGTGTGTCTAACTCAGGACTTTGATTGTTTTAGGTGTTAATAATTTGTGGGAAGAAACTACGGCGCTTGGGGAGTAGGTGAAGGGCAATAACTCTTAAAAGTCAAAATTGTGACTCTGATCGTTTTTCCCCTGTGGCCTTCATATATATATATATGCTATATATACTATATACACACACACGCACACATGCACAAATTGTGAGGAGAATGTGTTTTTGTTTCTTGTGGCTTTTGGACAAGATGAGTTTGCTTTACTCTGAGCCCCATCATCCCCGCACCACCACCACCATCCCCACCCCAAAAAAATCCCACGCTGTTTGTTTGTCTCATCTGAGCATATGCATTGTGGGTAATGAGCACGCAGAGGCAGCCAGGCAGAATAATGACACACCAGGAGAGGAATGAGATGGATTCTCTGCTCGCGGTTTCTCTTCTACCGTTATTGTCCCGGCTGCCAAGATCCTCCCAGTCCCAGATGCTGTGGCAATTTACATTGGCTTAATGAACCTGTTCACTTAGACATGCCTTTCCAATGCCTCCCCCCTCCCCTTCCCTCCACCCCCACCACATTGGCGGACATGAGCCAGACCCAAATCCATCACGTAATAGGCTTTAGATAACAACATGATGATGGCTAATATGTACTCCAGCCAATCTGCTGCCGTTGTGTTGTTTGGAGCCGTGCCACCACTGCTGCCCATGTTTCGATGACATAACACAACTGATCGGACGTGCCAAGCAAGGGAAGCAATTTTCTCCGGTATTTTTGATGGGTTTTGTAATTAAGGAGATTAAGGCTACAGAAAAAAAATTGATCAGAACTTTGGAAGGTTATTGAATTAACCAAATTGTGATGGTGCGCCGCTGCACTCGGTTGATTGGTTACATTTTTAATAAGTCGGAGGATTAGTGTGTTGAGTTTATTTTGCAGCCTCCATAATTTCCTCTCAGTGTTGGTGAAAGAGCTTGTTTCGTTTATTTATTTATTTACTTCCGCTGGCACTGAAGACTGCTGGTGAACACCTGACAATGAGAAGATCCTTGTTATTGTGGAACAGATTGTTCACAACTCTGTTAGCTGTGATTCTGCATTCAGCTCCCCGGGATTATCTTTTACAAGGTCTCTGTGTTACAGGCCTTTTATAGGGAAAGTGATCAATTCTGTTCATGTTCTTGAATGATGGCTGTACACACACACACACACACACACACACACACACACACACACACACACACACACACACACACACACACACACAAAACAATGTGTGCTGTTAATTTTCAATTTTTCTGCAGTAGTGAACAGGAGCTGGGCTCAAGTTGTACACCATAGCCTTACTGTCCTTGGACATTCTGCTTTTTTTAGGGTCAAACAATAATTTGCTTCATTCTCACAACGCTGGCCACGGGGGATGTTTCAAACGTGTCTGAAATCCGAAACGCTCGTTGTGTGTTTAAATAGGTCAAAATAGCTATCATACATTTGGTCAGTGTTTATTTTCCAGCTCTCTGGGAACATGTAAATTTGCCAGGGTCGAGCGGCATCCATTTGAAATGCTTGCCTTACACATTATCTTTTTTACCTGTTTTTCTTTTTCTTTTAACCTTCATTTATTGATCAATGCCACACTTCATATTCTGGCAGATACAAACATTCCCATCTGGGATCGACCCAGTCAAACCAGTGGCGAGCTGTAGGACAGTGAGAAGCTCCACCGGAGCTGTTGGGGATGGAGAGCCTTGGACTGGTAGAAACAGTGATAGAACATTATCTTTCAGGTTATTGCTGACACATCTTTGAGTAAAATTAAATCAAGTGTATTTATAAAATACATTTAAAAACAGCAACATTTGACCAAAGTTGTATACAATCAAAGTAGCAAAAACCATAAAACACAATAAAAACACAAAGACAAGATTAGTTAAAAGACAAAAACTCTCATACCAAGTTAAAAGCCAAGGAATAGAGAAGTGTTTTAAGATGGGATTTAAAACACATGCAGTATAGGGGCCAGCCCAAACTACAGAGGCAATTTGTTCCAGAGTTTGGGGGCTATAACCAGATAGGCACAATCTCCCCTATGCTTCAACCTTGAGCTTGGGACAACCAGAAGCAAGTGGTCAGTTGACCTGAATGGCCTTGATGGGATGTGTGGTTGGAAGAGATCAGAGAGTTAGGTTGGAGCTAGCCCATTTAATTATTTATAAACAAATAATAAAATCTTGAAGTCAATTCTAAAACCTACAAGGAGCAAGTGAAGGGAGAACAGTACAGGAGAAATGTGCTCTGCTTGTGTGTTCCTGTTAAAAGACAAACGGCTGCATTCTGGACCAACTGCAAGTGTGAGAGGGAGGCCTGGCTAACACCAACATAAAAGACATTACAGTAGTCAAGTTGGGATGAGATAAGCATGTATAACCCTTTCAAAATCATAAAATGATAAAAAAGGACTTGACCTTAGATAATAGCCTCAGCTGAAAAAAATTAGATTTGACCACTGAATTTGTGCTTTTTTTATTTAAAATTACTGTCCAATATCACACCCAGATTTTTGCAGTAGATTTTTACAAATGGATCCAAGGAACACAGATCCATATGAGGGGCATCACAGGCACCACTGGTACAAATATCAGGACTTTAATTTTAATCTTGTTAAAGTTTAAAAAGATTAAGGCCATCCAGGCTTTGATGTCTTTGAGACAGTCCAACAACAGTTTTAAAGAGTCTGTATCGTTCTGTCTCAAAGGCAGGTACATTTGAGTGTCATCTGCATAACGGTGGAACGACTTGCCATATTTTCTAAGAATGGACCCAAAAGGGAGCATGCAAAGGAAAAAAATAGGACTGGCCCGAGAATAGAACTCTGAGGGACTCCACAAGGCAGAGGCGCTGTGGAGGATTCAGTCACCAAGGCTGACAGAAAAACTTCTGTCAGACAGGTAAGATCTGAACCACTCCAGAGCAGTACCTTTAATGCCTACACAATGCTCCAGGTGAGAGATTAGGATACTATGGTCAACTATGTCAACTGCAGCTGTCAGATCTCTAAAAGCATAAGAATGGTGGAATCCCCTGAGTCAGTAGCTTATAAAAGATCATAAAAACTTTTAAAAGTACAGATTCAGTGCTATGGGGGGCTTTAAAACCACATTAGAACACCCTCAAGAATGCCATGTATGTCTAAAAAAAGATTGCAATTGTATGAGTACAACTTTCTCCAATTTTTTTCAAAAGAAACAGGAATTTGGAGATTGGTCTAAAATTGGAGAAGACTGAGGTGTCCAGATTGGATTTTTTGATCAATGGTTGCACTACTTGCCTGTTTAAAATTCGCTAGTACAACACTTGAAGTAAGAATGCTGTTCATAATATTTTGGATATTTCGTACAATAGTCTCAAAACTCTTTTAAAAGGTGAGGGGTACAACATCTGCAGGAGAAGCTGAAGATTTCATATGACTAATAAAAACACTCAGACAGAAACATGCAGGGGACTCGGAACTCAGCTCCCTGAGTTTCAGCAAAAGAGCTACAAGCTCAAACTGGTTAAAAACAGCAAAGGAGGTGACAGCGATGGATGGATCACGAAGGGGGTGAGATGTGTGCTGGTATGCCCAACAGTCATATCAACATGTACCCTAGCTCTGCTGAATGACAAGCTAAGCAGGTATGGGCTTGGGTAGTACTTGGATGGGAGACCTCCCGGGAAAACTGAGTTGCTGCTGCAAGTGGTGTTGTTGGACCAGAAGGGGGCAGCCTTCCCTCTGGTCTTAAAAAAAAAAATCCCAGTGCAATGATGGGGATTCCGTGCTGTAGGAGATGCCGTCCTTCAGATGAGACGTTAAAACTGAGGTTCTGACTCAATGTGGTCATTAAAGATCCCATGGCACTTATCACAAAGTGTAGGGGGTTCCTTGGTGTCCTGGCAGAATTCCCTATCTGGCTCTCTCCATCTTGCCACCTAATCATCCCCCTGTGTAATTAGCTCAATGATTCCTCCCTCTCCACCTCAAGATGTGTGGTGAGCGTTCTGGCGCAAAATGGCTGCCGTGCATCACCCAGGTGGGTGCTACACATAGGTGGTGGTTTAAGTGAGGTTCCCCTCTTCAATGTGAAGCACTTTGGGTGTCTAGAAAAGTGCTATGTAAGTGTAATGATTATTATTATTACAAATCCTTACCCGTTTTAACAGCAAGAAATGCATAGCCTTTGATGTTGCTGGTCTCCTACGACACCATTATTACGTCCTGCAATGATCCGACAGCATGCACTGAAATCCCAACCAGCAGTTGTTTGTGTTTTTCCATCAGAAAACAGACAACAATCTAGTTTTGTATAGCGCCTTTCAAAGAACCCAAGGACGCGTTACACTAGATAAGAAAAAAAAAGATTAAAACAAAGATCAAAAGACTACAGACCATAGGCCTTAGTAAAAAGGAAGGTTTTCAGTAGCCTTTTAAAATTGTTCAAAGAAGCAGTGTTACGGGTCTCTGCTGGAATAGAGTTCCAAAGGGTGGGGGCTGCCACACTAAAGGCTCTATCCCCAAAAGTCCGCAGGCTGGTGTGGGGGATGGAAAGCAGGCCTGTGTCTGCAGACCGCAGGTTCTGGGATGGAATATAGGGGTTGAGGAGGTCTGATAGGTACTGGGGGGTATGGGCATGGATGGATTTATAGGTGAGGAGGAGGATTTTATAGGAAATGCGGGATTTGACCAGGAGCCAGTGAAGGTGAACAAGGGTAGGAGTGTTGTGTTGCCAGGGCTTGGTGCAGGTGAGCACTCTGGCAGCTGAATTCTGCACATACTAAAACCTGTCTAGGGATTTGCTAGGTACCCCAGACAGGACTCCATTGCAACAATCCCAGCAGAAGGTGACAAAGCAAAAATGTGCCTGTCGTGGTCAGTGGCGAAGACACGTCACATGGGCATAACGTAGGTGGACGTTGTTACATCATGGCGTCATTTGTTGTAGTTATTGTAGTTTTTCTTTGGGACTCGCTAGTCTTGATTTCTGCACCAACGCTACTAGAAACACAAACGGTAGCCATCCACAGTATTCCTTGCCGGCATGGCACATCACACAGCGGCCTCAGTCTGATGTTGATGTTGTTGTGAGAACATTATTGCTTCAGAAGAGTGCTACCATAAGACAGCATTTGACTCAGAGCAAAATTGGTCAGTGACTTCACCCTGCAGAACTTATTTGGGGAGATTTAGCTTCTTCTTTTTTTTAATGGGAAAAATATAACAAGGGATTTAGTGCGTGGACCATCTGCTGTCTTGCGGCAGATTTTGTCCTACAGAGTAATGTGTGTGGTTGACTCTGTTGCACGTAGGTGTGAAAGGTGTGTGTTAAATTGTGTGTGGGCTTAACTGCAATGGACTACATCCCAGAATGTCCCCCTGCCTTCTACCCAAGACCTGCTGGGAGAGCCCCAACCCCCCCACCACCACCACCACCACTCCCCTGAATTAGATTAAGTTGGCACAGACAATGAGTAAACGAACGGATTTAAATCGTTCACATATTTTTCATTCAGTGCACTCTAGCTAGATAGGCACTCGTGGCTGCTTTTCATCCACAAAACAAATTGGCCAAAGCACTTTTCTTCCCATAATCCATCAGTGTCCACACTTGAAAATAAAACCGGTGCAATTGGGAACATTGCAAAACTAAAGGAAGTTACAGTGTGTAAGGAAGTAGATTAAAATGGCCTCCCATTCCTTGTTCCAGTCACATGGATGGGTCCGGCTTACCTGCACCGGTCACGGCCTCCAACTGTGTGGCTGCCCGTTTCAGACGGAGAACGAGTGTGTCGACGTGGAGGAATTGGATTGTTTTTCACTCCAGTGAGTTAAGTGCACCGGCCTCGGCACGGAGAACTGAAATCAGTGTGTCTCTCACTCATATTGTGCCGTCTGTGGAGTTTCATTAAGAGTGAAAATGCCTCGTAATGTCCCGGCTGTTGGTTTCCTGACTCCGTCCTGACTTTCCAGTGTCCTCACGTCAACCCCAAACAAGAGAACACAGTGCACTGTAAAACAAGGATAACCTTAATCATCCGAAACACATTTCACTCTCACCGACATCTTCTTACGGAGACCTTGGAGTGATTTAGACAATTTAGAATGGAGTATTTGCTCTATCGGTAAAATTACTTCCTCAAATCAGCGTTATGAATCAAAGAGGCTGTTGATGGGAGAGACCCTAAGCTGCTCATAATCCTGCCAAATGGAGCAGCCATTAGCTTAACTGAGGAGTTTTCAGACGCTGCCAACGCACAGGTGCTGAATTTTAAACAGAAGAGCTGCTCATTGAATTTCTCCATTCATCTCAACCTTCCCTTCCTCTTGCTAATATACAAACAGGCAGCCAGAAACGTACACACACACACACACACACACACACACACACACACACACACACAAACACACAAACGCACTGCAAAATATCTTAAATTCCAGAGTAATAGCACTCATATGAGAGTCGTTTATAGGAAATCGACGAAGACTTTGCTTTTTGCCCGTTGCCTGACAACTCCTCTGAGTTCTCCCCCGATCAATAGCCAAGCACTGATCTCAGCTGCAACCTGCAGCATCACCAGTAATCACAAGACACACCCCCAACCCCCACCCCAACTGCCCCGCTGTCGTGTCCAGCTAACAGCAGGGGGCCGCCGGGGAACGCAGGAAGCTGAGGCCAGTCACACTGTGTTTATAAGTATAATGACGGTGTTCTACAACCTAGGTCTTATTTTCGTAAGAGCTTTCCTTCGTTCATATCAGTTATGATGTCATTTTACTCACCAGCTTCATTTAGTAGATGTCTGACATGGACCACCGCTGGACTGGGCTTTGCAGCGGTGTCTTATGGGACAAGTGAACAGCAGTGTCAGACATGGTTCAACAAGTCCATCCATCCATTATCCAAGCTGCTTATCCTGCTCTCAGGGTCGCGGGGATGCTGGAGCCTATCCCTGCAGTCACTGGGCAGCAGGTGGGGAGACACCCTGGACACGCCGCCAGTCCATCACAGGGCCCGCCCACACACACACACACATTCACACCTAGGGACAATTTAGCATGGCCGATTCACCTGACCTACATGTCTTTGGACTGTGGGAGGAAACCAGAGCACCCGGAGGAAACCCACGCAGACGGGGGGGAGAACATGCAAACTCCACACAGAGGACGACCCGGGACGACCCCCAAGGTTAGATAACCCCGGGGCTCGAACCCAGAACCTTCTTGCTGTGAGGTGACCACGCTAACCACTGTGCCACCCTCAACAAGTCCAATTTAACCCAGTTATCTAAACCAGGTATTTGGAAGTCAAGGTTAAAAGTTATGATGTGAGATGTCCAGTATGATCAATGGCGGAGGACATGGCTGATCTACTTCCTGGTTCAGCCTGCAGGAAGTAGCCGCCTATGCTCACCATAGGTAGTAGTAACCATCCAGAAACTAGCCGGCCAGCACCATAGAGATGTCATAGATGATGGACAGTCATGGACTCAGTCTGACTGACACACTAAGTGGGGTTGTTGTTTAAACCCTCCTGTTAGCTTGTCCCATAAGACACCGCTGTAAAACCGAGTCCGGTGGTGATCCATGTCCAACATCTACTGAATGAACATAACTGATATGAACGATGGAAAAAACTATGAAAATAAGAGCCAGGTTGTAGAAAAAGAGGAAAAACAGAATTATACATCTCCCTCTGAACCGAGTGAAAACAAGTCCGTCCGTCCGTCCGTGTGTGTGTGTGTGTGTGTGTGTGTGTGTGTGTGTGTGTGTGTGTGTACTAGGCCCATAGCTGTGTGTTTGTAGATTCATGTGTGTGTGTGTGTGTGTGTGTGTGTTTAGATTCGTGTGTGTGTGTGTGTGTGTGTGTGTGTGTGTGTGTGTGTGTGTGTGTGTGTGTGTGTGTGTGTGTGTACTAGGCCCATAGCTGTGTGTTTGTAGATTCATGTGTGTGTGTGTGTGTGTTTAGATTCGTGTGTGTGTGTGTGTGTGTGTGTTAACACAATAAGACAGACAGACAGACAGAAGAGTTTTCCCTCAAGAAAGACAGTAAGCACAAATAGTGCATGTAAAATCTGATGGAGCCCAGAGGGGCCTCCTCTCTCTCCTCACTTCTCCTCTCTCTCCTCTCGCCCTCCTGTCTCTCTTCTCTCTCTCCTCTTCTCTCTCCTCACTTCTCTCTCTCCTCTCTCGCCTCACCTCTCTTCCCCTCTTCTCTCTCCCCTCTTTCCTCACTTCTCCTCGCTCTCCTGACTTTTCCTCTCTCTCCTCCTCTCTCTATTCTCTCTCCTCACTTCTCCTCTCTCTCTTCACTTCTCCTCTCCTCTCTCTTCTCTCCTCTGTCTCTCCTCTCTCTCCTCTTCTCTCTCCTCACTTCTCTCTCTCCTCTTCTCCTCCTCTCTCTCCTCTTTCCTCACTTCTCCTCTCTCTCCTCCTCTCTCTATTCTCTCTTCCTCTCTCTTCTCTCCTCTCTCTCCTCACTTCTCCTCTCTCTTCTCTCCTCTGTCTCTCCTCCCTTTTCTCACTTCTCCTGTCTCTCCTCACTTCTCTCTCGTCTCTCTCTTCTCCTCTCTCTCTTCCCTCTCTTTTCTCACTTCTCCTCTCTCCTCCTCTCTCTCTTCTCTCCTCTCCTCCTCCCGTCCAGGTATTTATTCCAGTATTTGCAGATGACTGGAACCAGTTAAGTGCTGTGGCAATTGCTTATTTCCTTTTGTCAGAGTGATGAATGCCGTCGCACCTATCGGACGGTGCAGGGCTTCCAGAAACCCTTGACAATGAAGGATTGTCCATTTGCGCTGTGGACAGAACACATCACAACAAAGGAGGGGTTGTTGTTTTATTTTTTATTTTGTCTGGGGGGGGGTGTAAATCCCTGCAGGAAAGCAGCAACAAACACTGGCTGTCACCGCATTTCTGACGGAGGACGTACACAGCAGAGCGTTTTCAGTGTCACACACACACACACACACACACACACACACACACACACACACACACACACACACACACACACACACACACACACACACACACACACACACAGCCATTGATGGCCTGACATCAGCTGACACCCACCGCTGTGCTGCACAAATCTCTTTCATCTGTTAATGTACAGCCGACACATGTGATGTCCACAGAGACCGTCCACCCGGCAGGAGCTCAGGTGAAATGCTGTGTGCTGTGGTGAAATAATAGTTACTATATGAAAAGACCTCAATGCACTGATGCTCAGCCGAAAACCCAACAACCCAGATGGCAAAATTGCCGTGGTCCAGACCCGTCCCACACCTGACACTTCATCCGGCCCACACACTGCGTGGAATGATGGCACTTCGGCGGTCTGCTCCTGTTTGCCAGATCTGGGCCAGAACCAAGCCATAGCAATGCCGCATAGCAATGCCACATATTTGCCAAAGGTGGCCCATATTTGTTTCGTGATATTTGGGCCATATTCACCATTTACCACACGGGCCACTTCAGGGTCACATCCGGATTACATGTTGCCGAGAGCACCGCATCTTTGCCAAAAATGGCCCACATTTGATTTGGCATATTTGGGCCGTATTTGCTATTATACATGTGGGCCACTTCAGGCTCACATCCATTTTGTCAGGGCCAGAAGAAGGCCGTCAGTGCCGCATCATTGCCTGAAGTGGCCCACATCCGGATGCTATCTGGGCGGGGATCGCCGGTACGAATCCCCGTGTTACCTCCGGCATGGTCGGGCGTCCCTACAGACACAGTCGGCTCTGTGCATAACTGTAGTCCACCGACTTCCCGTTTCTATTTGCAGCGGTCATACCGGTTTCCTGTTTGTTGGCGTACAACTTGAAACTTTTCGCCCGTTTGCTGGTAGGTGCAGGTGAAAGTTTGTCGACAATCCTGTGCATGTCGTTGACATTTATTTATCTATGGTAAATCTTGCAGGCATCATGAAAAATATGCCATTGTCAACAGCACATGCCAACAAACAGGAAACTGGTATGACCGCTGCAGTAGAAACCGGAAGCCAGTAGACTACAGTTATGCACAGAGCCCACTGGCCCTGTCTGCGGGTTTATGTTTATGTTTATTTAGATCCCCATTAGCTGTTCTGCCTGGTTTTACTCTGTTTGTTTTTTATTTAGACCCCTTAAGCTGTTACGCAGGGCAACAGCTACTCTTCCTGGGGTCCACATTAAAAACATCCTACAACAACCTCCATGTATACACATGCTTTCACATACATGCATGCATACATAAATAAACACAACTGCATCACTAAATTCCATTCATCCCCCACCCCAACCAGCGTTATTAGAGAAGCCAAACACATAACCCCCCCCCACACACACACACACACACACTTACAGTAGCATCTATCACAGACTGCTCCTACCACCTGCTTTGAGCTACATATTTCAGAATAAAAATATAAAAAGTTATGTATTACACATTTTAGACATTGTGTATGTCTGTACCCAAAAATAACCTCTGAAGTTGCTTTTTAAAACTTTCTTTACTTGTTGCCTGAGTAATAACGTATGGCAACCTATCCCGTTGTGAAATGGCCCTGTACATAGCAGTTATTGTCATTTCATTTGTTCTGGGTTGAGGAGTTGTAACGTGACCCCTGCCAACTTGTCTTGTTCCATGTTCATGTCTGTCCTGGGAAAAAGTTATTCTTGAGTACAGGCAGTAGGGTTGTTTTGACACAGCTATATTCCTGAATAACGGTAGAAGACTGCATGTTAATCTGTCTTCTACTTTCAACCAGGCAAGATCCCGGTGCGTTTGGGTGCAAGACGTGCTGCTCTGTTCTGCACTATCTGCAGCTTGTTTAGCTCGGGGTGGGAAGCCGGACCTGGGTGTGTGTCCTGGTCGCTGCATTAGTGCCTTCTCTGGTCGGTCAGGGCCCATGTTCGGGGGGGGGGGGACTGCTGTGAGCTCGTCAGTAAAGCCCTGGTGGTGCAGTGCTAACAGGCAGAGAGCTCCTCCACCTCACGTCCTGCCCTGACCTCCACCCCTCGCCCATCCCCCACCCCACCAACTACACTCTCCTCCCTGTTCCCCGGTGCTCTACCAGGCCTGACTTTTCACTGGTGGCAGACGGCATGGGACAGTTCAGCTGCGCACATGTGTGCAAAATACACGCACACACATGCACAAATTTACTAAAGTATATGCATGCAAATACACATGTGCATATGCACAAATACGCACACACACAAATGCATATGCAAGTACTCAAACACATGCACACACACTTCAGAGTACCAGTGAATATGTAATAGAGAAGTGCAGCAGCATAGGAGCTGGTTGTGGAGGAGGTATAGCAAGTGAGGTGTGGACGGGGAGGGTGTGGCTTTACTGTTGCCCTGGAGGCAGCTAGGATTAGGAGCGGCTCATCTGCGAACATTAACTCTTTACTCTGCAACTGTGTGTGTGTCTGTGTGTGTGTGTGTGTGTGTGTGTGTGTGTGTGTGTGTGTGTGTGTGTGTGTGTGTGTGTGTGTGTGTGTGTGTGTGTGTGTGTGTGTGTGTGTGTGTGTGTGTGCGCGCGCGCGTGACAGGTGAGATACCTGGAGACTGATAGGCTGGGTTGTGTAAGAGGTTTTCTGACTGTTAAAATGATTTATTTGTTAATTATACACCAAGACTGGGCATTAATGAAATACTATTGTTTGTTGTCTTCCAGTAGTATTGTATCAGGATGAAATCTGGATATTTTCATATCGTGATGCAGTTTTGTTGTCTACATTAATGATAGCCAGAATCTATTACCTAAAATGTATCATAAAATAAGGTGACTAAAGTATTCGAGCGAATATTCGGGGGGCAGCCGGTAACCGCCGCAGCCGGGACGCGAACCCGCATCTCCCGCACCACGGGCAACTACGTTAACCAGTCAACTAAAGGATCAGACCCCGTAGCTAACGGACTACTGTTACGGACTAGTCGGGTCTAGGGGTCAAGGGTTAAGCATGCAATAGTAGTCCTAACCTGGAGTGTGTAGAAAAGATGCAAAACGAGGGAAGAAAGAGGAAGGAGGACTGATTTCCAAGACTACAGAAATAGCCAGGAGGTGGGCTAGCTTACCGAGGTAGCAGGCTACCAGTTCGCAGGTCCCTCCGACAAGGCCTCCGCCATATGGGTCTCACTTCTCGTAAGCTGCGGACTCCGTCTTGGTAGGTTAGTTCAGTTTAGGTTGATGGTGTTGAGCTAGAAAGGTGTGAACTTGTAGTGTCCTGGACAGCGTGCTCAAAATGGCGTATCCTGAGGCGCATGTATGCAAACTGCCGGCATTAGTTAACTCCACGGGATGCGCCAGCACCTCACGGTGACGTCCACTTATAAACGCTGCTTATCCATGCCTCCAATCCCTTCTCAATGAAAACCAGTCCAAGTATGTGAGAAATGGAAGAGGGGAAAAAGGCAAATATAACCCCCATCACTTCTAACACTAGCGAGTCTACTCGTCCGTGGTCGTTACACGTCCCCCCTCCTTCGCATACCGGCTCCTCATGCCTCTGGGTGCACGCGCTTCCGATGGCCTCACCGTCTCAACATCCCACTTCTGACACCAATGTAGCGAATTCGGGGGGCAGCCGGGACACGAACCCGGATTTCCGGCACCACGGGTCCGACCCGTTAGCCAACGAGCTAGCGAGTCTACTCATCCGTGGTCGTTACACTACTTCACAGTATCAAACAGTTCAATGTGATGAACGTTAAGTTGGATTCTTAAACGTGGTATTTTTGCATATGTAAACAGTGATCTCTATAGATATCGTGTAAAATCTGCTTTGATTATGATGATAACATTTTCCACTACAAACCCATCCTGAACTGAGGCGGATCACGTGTCTGACTGGCGGGCTGCTCTAGATCGATGGATCCATTATCCAAACCGCTTATCCTGCTCTCAGGGTCGCTGGAACCTATCCCAGCAGTCACTGAGCGGCAGGCGGGTAAGACACCCCGGACAGGCCACCAGGTCATCACACAGGGCCGACGCGCAAGCGCACGCGCACACACAGGGACACCTTAGTACGGCCGATTCACCTGACCTACATGTCTTTGGACTGTGGGAGGAAACCCACGCAGACACGGGGAGAACATGCAAACGCCACACAGAGGACGACCCCCAAGATTGGACTACCCCGGGGGTCGAACACAGGACATTCTTGCTGTGAGGCGACCGCGCTAACCACTGCGCCACCGTGCCGCACCTGCTCTAGCTCCAGTTTATGATTATTATTTTTTTAGTCCAAAGGATAGCTTTTGGAGCGTGCTTGCAATATGCTCTTTTCACCAGACAGATCTTTGTTTTTCTTTTCTTATTTGTTTTGAAGGTTACAGGGTCAGCTGCGTTTTCCTCGCAGTTGACTCGGAGCACGCGGCGCTGTCACCCGGATGAAGCGTCACCGCGCGCCGCGGAGACGTCTTCGTGCTATGAAGTCGAGCTGTCATTCGTAACTGATGTGGCTCCTCCACGCTGCTCGTAGATCGAGTGCCATAATGAGTCTCTTCACTGCGCGTGTGTGAGTGCGCGTGTAGTTGTGTACGTGCGAGCTTGAAAACGTGTTCGGGGAGTAGGCGAGACGTGTGCACACGCTGGAGAAGATTAGGGAAAGAGAAAACTGGGGGGGGGGGGCTTCGGGCCCAGATGGCTGAGGCAGACAGACGTCCCCAGTGTGCCATGAGAGAAGTCCCAGGCAGTAGCTCTGCAGCGGTAACAGTGGTGCACGGAGCGGACAGGCGACCTCAGAACGGGTGTCTGGGCTGCAGGCAGCAGATGCTGGAAGTGCGCGTGGCGTGCTCAGGGACGTGGCCAGGAACACGACAAAGCAGAAGAACAGCGATCACTCTCCGGAACTGAGCACACACACACACACACACACACACACGCACGCACACACCGAAATACGCACATGCAAAAACCACAGAAGTATACACAGGTTATAGAGTAAAAGCTCAAGTATAATTAAGCTACTTTAACACATATATGTATCTTTTGCGTGCGTGTGCGTATGTGTTTGCGCGCACGCGCGTTTGCGTTCGTATTTGCATGTGTGTGCGTGTGTGTGTGTGTGTGTGCGTGTGTGTGTGTGTGTGTGTGTGTACACAGTGAATATTCCATGCAGTCTCCAGGTGTTTCCAGGTGTTCTTCACCATGTTGTTTGGGTGGGTTTCTACTTGGTGCTCCTCCTCTCTAATACATAGCTGCAGTCATGGAGGTGAAGGGTCTGTGATATAAGTTATCTGTGATAAGTTATCTGGTCTGTGATAAGTTATCTGCGATACATTATCTGTGAAAAGTTATCTGGTCCGTGGTATAAGTTATCTGTGATAAGTTATCTGGTCTGTGATAAGTTATCTGGTCTGTGATAAGTTATCTGGTCTGTGATAAGTTATCTGGTCTGTGATAAGTTATCTGTGATGATTTATCTGTGATAAGTTATCTGTGATGAGTTATCTGTGATAAGTTATTTGGTCTGTGATATAAGTTATCTGTGATAAATTATCTGTGATGAGTGATCTGTGATAAGATATCTTTAATAAGTTATCTGGTCTGTGATAAGTTATCTGTGATAAGTTATCTGGTCTGTGATATAAGTTATCTGTGATAAGTTATCTGGTCTGTGATAAATCATCTGTGATGAGTTAGTTATCTGTGATAGTTATCTGTGATAAATTATCTGTGATGAGTGATCTGTGATAAGATATCTTTAATAAGTTATCTGGTCTGTGATAAGTTATCTGTGATGAGTTATCTGTGATAAGTTATTTGGCACTGTGTTCATCTGCGCACACATTAAAACATATTTGAAATGAAATGAGGCATAATTAATAGGCTCCCCAGAGACTTGTGCTACTATAGCGGCCTGGAGCAGAGGTGTTTCTGTCTGGGGTGATGCTAGCACCGCTCTGCCCAGCTCCATCATCCAGCTCCATCATCCAGCTCCATCATCCGACTCCATCACCCAGTTCCATCACACACTGCAGAAACACCATCATCTGCCATCTTCACATCAGCTCGTCTCCACTCCAGCTATTGTTGCTGTAGCTGTCCCTCCTCAATCTCCGTCTCTCTCTCTCTCTCTCTCTCTCTCCTCTCTCTCTCCTCTTTCTCTCTTCTCTCTCTTCCCTCTCCTCTCAATTCAGTTCAATTCAAAGGGCTTTATTGGCATGAAAGTTTTAAAACAATGTTGCCAAAGCATCAAAATACAATGTGGACAGTACACAGTAACACTAATAATGAACATCAATACAACATTGTAACGATCAATAAAGAAACAATAACAATAACAGAAGTAGATCAAAAGGTGGCGCATGAGTTGTGAGGAGACTACAGCTGTCATGTGTTGTGCTGCTTGTCTCTTAGGCTGTGACATGACCTGACATATCTTGCTGCATCTATGCTTCTTCTTCAAGGCCTCCTCATTAGAGAGGGTTGCCAGCACCATCAGGATGACATGTTTGCCAAACAAGTCTCCTCCAGTTCTTTCTGTCCTGAGCTGATCTTGTTGCCTCCAATTTTTTCAGACTAAGCCATTGTTTGATGTCATCATGATACTGCCTTTTTGGTCGGCCTCTCTTGCGCTTTGCTGGTATTGTTCCCAAAATCGCTGTCTTTGTTAATTTACTTCCACGTGGATGACATATGCTCAAATAATGATAGCTTTCTTTTCATTATATGTGCCATCAGTCCTCTTTTTGTTCCGAATTCATTAAAGATGCTCGCATATGTTCGTTTCTCTGTGCAACTTATTCGAAGCATCCTACGATAAATCTACATCTCAGCAGCCTCAATCCTGTTTACCATTGCTTTCTTCGATGTCCAACTTTCAGCTTTGTATGACAACACTGGCCAGACGAGTGCTTTAAATAGACTGACTTTCACTTCTTTTCTTATTCCCCTATCTTTCCATATTAGTACCATCTCCATCATTCTTTTCTTTGCTAGGGTAATTTCTGATTTTTATGTCATCCGTACAATCACCATCATATTTCTTGACTGAACCCAAGCATTTGAAGCTGTCTAGGTGTTCTACATCTTGTACATCTACTGAGATTGCAATATCTTATTCACCCGCTTTCATGCACTTTGTCTTTTTCACATTCAAACTGAGCAACCTCTTTTTCCCTGCCTCATTTACTCGACTCAACATTTCGTTTGGATCTTGCTGTCCATCAGCTGCTAGTATTGTGTCATCTGCAAATCTAAGATTGCTTATCTTATAACCACCTAAGCTCACTCCATATTCATCTATATCTGCCTCACACATCACTTGTTCTGTGTATAGTGTGAATGAGCGTGGTGATACAATGCAACCTTGATGTACACCCTTCTTTATTGGAAACGCTTCTGTGTTCTCACCATTCCATCTCACCACTGCTGTCTGGCCAATATATAGACCTTGAAGTAGCGCAACGAGGTGTCTAGGGAAACCGGCATGATGTTAAAAACACACCGGCATGATGTTAAAGAGCTGTGCGTGGCTTACTGAATCAAATGCCTTTGAATACTCAATGAAAATCAGCATTGCCTTATTTTCTGTGTTGGATACCTTTTTAATTAGTGTTTGCAGTGTTACCAGCATTTCTGCACACCCTCTTCCTTGTCTGTAACCTGCTTGCTCATCTCACATCTCTGATTCCATCTTGTTTATCATTCTGTCCAACAAGATGGATGGGATGATTTTACTTGCGTGACTAATGAGGCTTATTGTGCAACAGTTTGCACAGTCTTTGCTGCATCCAGATTTGAAAATTGTGACAAATTCCTGTGTTCTCCCGTCTTTCAGCCATTCACATGAACTCCAGAATTTGCAAACCAGCTGGTGTAGTGCTACTATAGCTGCTTGACCACTGTTTTTCAGAAGCTCTGCTGGTATTCTATCAACGCCTGGTGCCTTGTTAGTTTTTAATTTAGAGATGGCTTTTTTCCACCTCCGAAAGAAGCAGAACCGGCTCTGATTCATCAAAATTTATACATTTGAGAAGGGTCTCTCCATCAGATTTAAAAAAAAAAATTCAGATTTCTCCCAATTTAGTGGCCACTCGATCCCTATTTTAATTCAAACACCCACCCTCGTACTGCGTGCGTTCGCCAACTGCATCTCTCCGGCCGGCAATCTCGAAGGAGACTCCAGGCCGAACCACTGTTTTTTTCCAACACACCCAGAGACGCATTCATGTGACGAACACAAGCCAACTCCGCCCCCCTCCCGAAGACAACGTTGCCAATATCGCTGCTTCATCGAGTCCGGCCATAGTCGGATCTGACGAGACCGGGGCGCGAACCCCTGTCCCCAGTGGGCAACTGCATCGACACAAAGTCGATGCTTAGACCGCTACACCACTGCGGACTATCTCCATCAGGTTTTTAAACAAATTAGTTCCATATTCTTTCCATCTGTTCAGTGTCTCACTGGGTTCAGTCAGCACCTTGTCATCCTTATCCCTTATGCACGCCTGATGAGGTTTGAAAACGTTTGTTTTCACTGCTTTGACTTTCTCAAAGAGTTCTTTTGCTTTTCCTTCTCCATCAAATTTATCTATCTTCAAACATTCTTCTTTTAGCCAGGTGTTTTTATCTTTTCTAAGCTTCCTCTGTGTCTCTGCAGCCAGAGAATGATATAGTACTTTATTGTTGCTCTGCCAGACATCTTTCTTCAACAAGTTTTAAGGTCTCTTCGCTAATCTATGTTTTCCGTCCTTTGCGTGGTCTTCTTCCCAAAGTTTTCCTTGCTGTTTCATGCCATGCCTCTTTCATGCTAGACCACAACTCTTCAGGAGTTGCCTGTTCCTGTGTCTCTGACAATAAAGCTTCAAAACGGTTCTGCGTTTCAATCTTGAACTTTGCTTTGGTATCTTCAGATTTTCCTTCCATTATCCAAACAATTTATCCACCGTGCCACCATCTTCAGATTTTAATGGAGTTAAATTGTACCTGATAGGTGGCTTTTGGTTCCTTTTCTTGAGCAGTCTGAGTCGAAGTTTAGCCACCACCAGAATGTGGTGTGTGTCACAATCAGCTCCTGGTCTAGACTTGGCGTCCAAAACAAATGACCTCCATTTTCTAGGAATAACGATATACTCTATCTGATTCTGGCATTCTCCATTAGGAGATACCCAAGTATATCTTCTTCTTATGTGATGCTGAAACGTTGTGTTAGTGAGAAGAAGCTCGTTTGCTTCACATAATTCTGCTAAATGTTCGCCATTTCTATTGAGGTCTCCAAGTCCAAATGTTCCTATACCATATTCTGCTCCTTGCTTTTTTCCAACTTTGGCGTTGAAGTCCCCCATTATCACAATAAGTTCGCTTTTCTTGATGGAGTCACACAGATTGCAACTGCTTATAAAATTCTTCAATTTCAGTGTCTGCATGTGTCGAGATTGGTGCATATATTTGCACAGTTGTTGTAATGAATGGTTTAGTGTTGATTCTGCATAGTACAATTCGATCTGAGACTGTGTTGTAACTTAATAGACATTTTCTTGCTTCTCCCAGCAACATGATTGCAACACAATTTTGTCCTTTTGTTCCTCCACTGTACACTATAGTGCTTGAATCTGTAGTGAAATGCCCATCACCAGTCCACCTTACCTCACTCAGTCCTGTTATCTCTAACTCTTGCCTTTTCGACTCCCCTGTAAGTAGCAGCAACTTCCCCATGCTTTTCATAGTTCTCACATTCCAGGTTCCAATTTTAATTATTTTTCTCCATAAGTTTATGCTCCTTCCTTCATCTCCTGCTGTATCAGCTGCTATGCTGCCATTTGGGTTTGGCATAGAAGCGTCATTACGCAAGTGACTACTGAGAGGGTTTATCAGCTTCAGCCCTAGTAGCTGATTTTACACTTTCAGGCCTGGGGGTCTCACCTGCTAGTGCCATAGCAGATACTTGGTTGTTTTTTTTTTACACTATTTCCCCCAAGTACATGTTGCATTTTGGTCTGGTCAGAGGGTGTGTCGAAGTCTTGGAATTTACATTTAACTTTTGTAGAGAACTTTGTTCTTAAGTCTTCATATGTGCTGCATTGAAGCAGGAAGTGTTGCTCTGTCTCCACCTGTCTCTCTGGACAGAGCTGACACAGCCTGTCTTCTCTAGGCAGCCAGGTCTGCCTGTGTTGGCCAGTCTCTATGGCTAAACTGTGATCACTGAGTCTGTACATAGTTAATGTCTTCCTTGGTTTCTGATCGGTCATGGTGGTCAGATACTCTTCCATCGTGTACTGTCTGTTTAGAGCCAAATAACACTGACGTTTGCTTTGAGTTTTTGTGATAGATGTCCAATGGTTAATGTAATTTTCTTTTTCTTTAGCTATAATTTGGTTGGGTCAGATTGTGTGAGGGCTGTCCTGATGACTTGTGCTGTTGGCTGCACTGTTACTCAGGACCAGCTGGCTGAGGGGACTCCTCTTTTTGTTCTCCTCTTGGTGATGGAGAGCTTTGTGATGGTAGGAGTTGGGGTCACTTGCTGTTAGGTGTTGGTAGAATTTGATTGCTCTTTTTTGCATTGTTATTAACAGGGGAAATTTGCCTAGTTCTGCTCAGCATCCACTGTTGGGCGTGTTCCTGTGTACTCTGAGAATGCTCTTGCAAATCTCAGTGTGCAGGGTTTCGATTGGATGTTTGTCCCATTTTTCAAAGTTTTGATTTACAAGAAGACCCCACACTTCACTACCATATAGTAAAATTGGTTCAATTGTCGATTTGAATATTTTGAGCCATATTCTAACAGGTATGTCTATGTTTGAAGAATTTTTTATAGTATAGAAAGCCCTTCTTCCCTTGTCTCTGAGACCATTAATAGCGAGATTGAAATTTCCTGTAGAGGCCATTATTAGTCCCAAATATTTGTAGTTGTGTGTGTGATCTATGTCAGTGGAACCTAACAAGAACCTATTTGGGTTTCCCTGCCACCTGGGTCGTTTCTGGAAGACCATAATTCTAGTTTTTTTTTTCAAATTAACTGTCAGAGCCCAGATCTGACAGAAGTTTTGCAGATGATCCAGTTGCTGTTGTAATGCCTCCTTAGATGGAACTAATAATATTAGATCATCTGCAAAAAGTAGGCATTTAATTTCTGTGTCAGAGAGGGTGAGACGAGGGATATCTGATTGTTCTAGAGATTTTGCCAATTCATCAATGTAAATGTTAAACAGGGTGGAGCTGAGACTGCAGCCCTGTTTCACACCCCTACACACTGTCTCGAGCTCCCAGAAGCTCAACTGCTCGGGAAGCTGAGGAGGAGGACAGCTTTGATGTGATGACGGTCAACTACATCTCTTCTTCCCGGCTGTTGGAGTTGAAAGAACACACAGTCACTGATCTACAGGGGGAAAAAACCTGTTTCCATATTGATAATTTTCTCAGCACATTTATTATTTGTATACAGGGATCCGAAATTAACTTTTTGGCTTACCGGCCAAGGGGACTGGTAGATGAAAAAATCTACCGGCCAATCATGTTTTTTACCGGCCAAAGTAATTGGTAGCCTTTTTTGTGCCATACATACGTTTTCAGTACATATCAATGAGAGAATAAGGTAATTTGTTGAATAAAAGTTTTTAAAACTGTGACAAGAGCAGATCTGAAGCAAAAATATTTTATGTAAAATTGGTCAATGGTTAAAAGATAAAATGTTACGAGTATGATTTAATGTTTTATTTGCAGTATTATTATAACTACTTGAGTGCTCGACATGCCCATCCATAGTTCCAGACTACTTCTCACTCTACAGCAGCCACTCTCTTTGCACCGTCCATGAAGTCTGGCCTCCTGCTCCTGACAGTCTTGGTGCCACAGATTAACAGCATTGGTTGGGTCATACTCCCTGATCTCAGGAGATGACAGCTGCACCATCAGTAGATCCGAGAGTGTGTCTGAGTTGAGGTTGGACCGCCAATCAATTTTTTCTTACATTTATTTCTGATTTTTCCCTTTTTCTCCCAAATTAGTGGCCAATCAATCCCTATTTTAGTTCAAACACCCACCCTCGTACTGCATGCGTTCGCCAACTGCATCTCTCCGGCCGGCAGTCTCGCCGACGAGGCGAATCCAGGCCGAACCGCTGCTTTTTCTGACACACCCAGTGACGTATTCATGTGACGAACACAAGCCGACTCCGCCCCCTCCCGAAGACAGCGTTGCCAATTGTCGCTGCTTAATCGAGTCCGACCATAGTCGGATCTGACGAGACGGGGCGCGAACCCCGGTCCCCAGTGGGCAACTGCATGGACACAAAGCCGATGCATAGACCGCTACACCACCGCGGACCCTGACCGCCAATCAGTTTTAACCTGTTTTGTGGTGTTGAGGCTAGCACACAGCTAACGTTAGTGCAAGCTAGGTGTCAAATGCTAGTGCTAGCTGGCTAACGTTAGCTACAGCCAGCACTTTGTTTACGCTGTATAAAGGTATTTTGAGATGACAACTAAATTCACTTACTCGCACATCCATTGGAAGTCGGAGAGATTCTCATGCTGGTCTGCTCGGACATGGCTGTTGGCGCCTTTACGGAGGATGTTGCGAGGACAGGCTCCGCCTGAGCCCGAGAGGCCTTCATACAGGTAATGTGACACCTGGAGGTCTCATGTTCCCTGATGTTTTCTACCTTCATTATCTTCTTACCGATGACAAATGAGTTGCTGCGGGTTTTTGGCATCCTGGCGACAGACGGAGCAACTCATTATCACGGCCTGTGCGTTATACTCCAGCCAGCCTCGCGCAGCTCCTTTATCGTCATGCCTCCACTTTTCACTAAACTTTCCTTTTTCGGTTTGGTGGTGATGGTGTCTTCCTCCCCCTCCTCTTCGGCGCATGGTTGTCTTTCTGATGGTGGTTTTGCGCCTTCTAAATATCGCCACGTAGCTGGTGTTGCTCGCTAACGTCAGTTAAAAGAATATAGTAGGCCAGTACCGAGTTTTACGGTGCTGCTGTCGTTGTTCCTCTCGAGTGTGCGTAATGTTACCCGCCAGTAGCGTCTAGCAACATTCTAATGCACTTTGATTGGTTCATTTCTGTTTTTGTTGTTGCTATGTTATTGTTCTGATGCACTTTGATTGGTTCATTTCTGTTATTGTTGTTGCTATGTTATTGTTCTAATGCGCTTTGATTGGTTAATTTCTGTTATTGTTCTAATGCACTTTGATTGGTTAATTTCTGTTATTGTTGTTGCTATGTTATTGTTCTAATGCACTTTGATTGGTTCATTTCTATTATTGTTGTTGCTATGTTATTGCTGTTGCTAAGGAGAGCGCGAGAGAGATGGGGGGGGGGTTGAGTGGTTGGGTTTCACTTTTGTTGTTACTCGCCATGTGGCGGGCAGGCTTCTGAGATTTACTCGCCAATCAGAAAATCTCCTTGCATTTGGCGGGTGGCGAGTGTTAATGTCGGACCCTGTTTGTATACATTGTTTTAATTTTATTATATGTCCCCCTCCCCTACACCTTTTCCAATTAATTTCAGGCACAGACCGTTATGCCAAATTGAGTCAAATGCTTTTTTGAAATCTACAAAGCAAGAGAAAATTGTGTTCTTGTTTTGGTGTACATGTTTATTGATGAGAGTGTGGAGGGTATAGATATGGTCTGTAGTTCGATGTTGTGGTGTAAAACCGATTTGACTTTTGCTCAGGACATTATGTTCACTGAGGAAGTCTTGCAGTCGGCTGTTAAGGATGCTGCAGAATAACTACCCCAAGTTGCTACTGAGTGACACATGTGCCTCGGGAATTGCTCGGGTCACATTTATTTCAATTTTTAAAGATTGGTGTGACAATTCCCTTGCTCCAGATGTCAGGGAAATGTCCAGTGCTCAGAACGAGGTTGAATAATTTTAATACGGCAATGTTGAACTTATGGTTGCTAAATTTCAGCATTTCGTTTAAAATACCATCAGGACCACTGGCCTTCCTTGGTTGTAGGGTCTGGATCTTAGCCTGTATAGCTCTACTTTGGTAATTTGGTAGTCTAAAGGGTTCTGATTGTCTTTAATGGTTGCTTCTACGGCTTGTAGCTTGTTGAGGAGATCATCTTGGGCTGAATTCAGAGTAACTGTACTATACAGGTTTTCAAAGTGTTTTTTCCATATTTCACCATTTTGAGTAGCAAATTCTTCCTTGTGTGGTTTGCTGAAAGAGTGCCATTTTCCCCAGAAATTATTTGAGTCCATAGACTCTTCAGTTGCGTTGAGTTGTTGCTGTATGCTGTTCCTTTTAGTTCTGAGTGTTCTTCTGTAATATTGATAGTGCAGCTCAGGGTTGACAGGTTGTCTGTGTTTTCGATTTGATAAACTTCTGCGTGTTTTTCTCAGATGCCTGCAGTCTGGGTCATACCACTTTTCAGTGGCTGACTTTTTTGATCTGAGATGCTGAAGCTTTTTCAGATTGGATACATCTGCCGCATTGTCAAATATGTTGTTGATATCTTGTACAGCCCGATTCAGGCCACCACTATTGTGGGGATATGATGTGGACAGAAAATGGTGTAATTGGGATTGAATTGTTTGATGTCTGGTTGCTTTCTGGTAGTCATCCTTGCTATTGTTTGTCCATCTATAAGGTTGTTTTGTTTAGTTCAGTTTACTGGTTTCTGCTGCACGAGGGTCTGTTCCTATCTTTCTAATGTATAGAGTAATTTTACTGTGATCCGATAAGGGTGTTTTGGGGCTGACTGTCCTCTCGCTCTCTCTCTTCTCTCCTCTCTCTCCTTTCTCGCCCCTCTCTCCACTCTCTCTCTCTCTTCTGTCGCTCTCTCCTCTCTCTCTCCTCTCTGTCCTCTCTCTTTCTCTAATCTCTCTCTCCTCTCCTCTCACTCCCCTCTCTCTCTCTCTCTCTCTCTCTCTCTCTCTCTCTCTCTCTCTCTCTCTCTCTCTCTCTCTCCATCTCTCTCTTTTGCTCTCCTCTCTCTCCTGTCTGTCTGTCTCTCTGATCCTCCTTATCCACCTGTCCTCCTCTGCTTCTCTCATTGTGCCGTGGAGAGTCAGCACACACACACACACACACACACACACACACACACACACACACACACACACACACACACACACACACACACACACACACACACACACACACACACACTTTATGGGGAGTGTCAAATGCCAGAATCAGGCATTACAGACTCACAACAGCAGCATTAGCCACAAATCAAACCATCTTGATTATTTTCTTCTTTTTATTTCCCAGGGAGGACTGCAGTTGAATTATAAGAGCAACTCAAACATGCCACTTCAGCCATTTTTATCTTTCCTGTCGGAAGGTATTTTTTCCCCCTTTTTGAGGCTGTTGCAGGCTCGAGCAGTGGGGATGTTGGGGCGCACGGTGTCGAGTCATTGATTTTGAAGGACAGGGTAATTTGATTTGGGAGATACGTGGCTGGTGGTCTCTGCATCCAGAAGTAATTACAGCCGGCTGACGGGCTCCTGGAGGGACGGAGCAGCGTGCTTTTTAGTCAACTGCTCAATAGCCTTCACTCATATTAGTCATGCACGGAGGCAGTGCCCACCGAGCGCCCTGCCAACACAGGTTTTAATGCTGTTTTCAAGGCACACATATACACATACACACACACACACTCACACACACACACACACACAAGGTTACAGTCCTGTTTATTACTACAGGCCTATTTGTTGAGTTTTCCCTCACGCCTCTACTCTGCATTCAACATTTCACAAAGTAAAGTTCGTGTGAAAAGTCAGAGGCCATATTTTAGTAATGGCAGGGCAATAACGTTGTCCGTGAGTAAACTTTCTGTTGGAAGACTAATGGTGTACTTTCACTTTAAGCTGCACCATTGTGGCAACCCAGATAGCAAAATCGGTGTGGCCTGAACCCGTCCCACACCTCACACTTCATCCGGCCAACGTACTGCGTGGAATGATGGCACTTGGGCGGTCCGCTCCTGTTTGCCAGATCTGGGCCAGAACCAAGCCATAGCAATACCGCCTGTGCCACATATTTGCCAAAGGTGGCACATATTTGTTTTGTGATATTTGGGTCATATTCACCATTTACCACACGGGCCACTTCAGGATCATATCCAGATTACATGTTGCCGAGAGCACCGCATCTTTGCCAAAAATGGCCCACATTTGATTTGGCATATTTGGGCCGTATTTGGTATTATACATGTGGGCCACTTGAGGCTCCATTTTGTCAGGGCCAGAAGAAGGCCATCAGTGCCGCATCATTGCCTGAAGTGGCCCACATGTGGATGCTATCTGGGAATGTAGCGAATTCAGGGGGTAGCCGGGGACCGCTGCAGCTGGGATGTGAACCCGGGTCTCCTGCACCATGGGTGACTATGTTAACCAGTCAACTAAAGGGTCTGACCCGTTAGCCAAGGTCCCAGCGAGTCTAGTCATTCGTGGTCATTACACTACCCCCGTCCTTCAGGAAGTGCATCCCCGCACTTCAGCTACCAGCTCCATCAAGCCTCTAGGTGCGTGTGCTTCCGATGGCCTCACGGTCTCACCATCCCACTTCTGACACCAATGTAGCAAATTCAGGGGGCAGCCGGGAACCACCACAAACGTTAACCAGTCAACTAAAGGGTCTGACCTGTTAGCCAAGGGCTAGCGAGTCTATTCATTTATGCTCATTACAATGAGAATGACAATCCAGATTGTAGTGTTGCCTGCCGGTGACAAACGGAGACGGAGACGAGGATTTCAGTTCGTCAGCAAAACAACTGCACAACTTTATTTCCAAACAGAATTCAGCTAAACCTCCCGTGGCTGAGAGACGCTCCCAAAATAATAAAACAGCATTGGGTGGCTGTTCCCGTTCTAACCTGACAAAAACACTCTTGAATTTAAGGCTAATTAACCTGCTAGCTCCCCTGGCACTCTGACGTGGAGTCAAGTAGCAGTCCATGTGGTAGTTTTATAGAAGTAATTAACAACTTCTATAAAAGATTGGCTAATGTGGTGTTGAGCTGTTATTGGTTTCGCCTTGTGTTTTTAAACGACACAGACCGTAGAGTTTGTGTGTGTGTGTGTGTGTGTGTGTGTGTGTGTGTGTGTGTGTGTGTGTGTGTGTGTGTGTGTGTGTGTGTGTGTGTGTGAGCAAGCTGCCCAGCCACTACGCAAGAAAAAGTGACACGTGGATATGGCCGCCGTGTAATCAGTAAACTTGGGAGAAATAACCAGTCGTATAGTTAAGATTAATACTCATCCCACATCTTTAGTTACTGGAAAATCAAGCAGTTGGTTAAAAAGTCACAGGATGTTAAATATCATGTTAGGCCAACGGTGACGCTGATGGTAGAAAGTACTGGTTGGCATGTGCTGAAATGATTAAATCTATTGGAACAGTTAACATGGAGACCCATTCAGCCGTGTTGATGGGCAAAGCCCGTGTGCTGTTCAGAGGCTCTGATTCATTCCCACGTGGTAATAATGGAAATGGTAATGTTCGGTGCAGGAAAATAACTTTGTAGTTTTTGGTGACCATTCCACTGCTGTTGACAATCCATTATCTGCATACCGACTAAGGTCGGTCACTGGTCTGCTTAATGTCAGTAGTCTCAAACGGCCCATGTCCAATCTTTTTGTAAATCACATTTCGGTGGCCTCACGCATATGAAATAGGTAGCGATTGTACAGAAAACGGCTTGTGTTCTTTTATAACAGGTGTCTGAAATTCTGATTTGACCAGAAATGTAAAGCAGTTTGAGTGGCTGTTGCAGCTAGAAAAGCGCTATATGAAATGCAACTTAATTGATTGGTTATTTTAACAAAATGCTGTGATTACCATTACTAATCACGATTACTTGTTTCGATGTCAGGAAACCAAATTTCTTTATTGCAAACTTGTTATTTATAATATTGGTCCTATGACTGCTGGGATAGGCTCCAGCACCCCACGACCCTCATTAGGATAAGTGGCTTGGAAAATGGATGGATGGATGTCTGTTTTAGTTTTGGTCCCAGGAACCATTTTTACAAGGGTGGGAACTGTTGACTGCTGAGCTGATGCCACACCAGCCACAATGGCTGCTACACCTGGTTTGTAGTCCTGCTACACCTAATCTGTAGTCCTGCTACACCTAGTCTGTAGTCTTACTACACCTTGTTTGTAGTCCTGCCACACCTTGTTTGTAGTCCAAGAACATCAGAGTCAGCAGGTCTGTTTCTCTCTGCCTCCTACAGCCACTATATCACAATCACCTTCCAAATGGATAGAATAATGAATTATTAAGAGAGAAAAATTGCAGAATATAGCTTTAACACGCTTTCAGATGCATTGAAAATAACACTTAAACATTTCAATATCACCGACTTACATGGTTATTCATTGTGTAAACATTAAAACCTGATATCCGATTATTTACAATTATTGTGCCGCCCTGCTTATAGCCATAATCTGCTTGGACGTGTAGCTGGTGCAGAGCAGCAGTGTGGCTGTAGATGTAGATGTGGATGCGAATGTAGATGTGGATGTGGATGTAGATGCGGATGCGGATGTGGATGTGGAGCGTGTCACCTGGCTCACAGCTGACATGAGTCAAATCAGTTTGGAGACATTTGTAAATGTCTTGCAGTTATGATAAACTTTTCAATGCTGGAATGGAAATAATTTCATTGCTCAAAAGCATAAATAGCATTTGCACTGAAGGCAAAACAGCAACGACTGAAGGGATTTCAGATGCGTCCTTGAGTCTGCAGCATGCACGCAAGAACTCTGACTCATTTATCACTTTATTGATCCTCATGAGTAGACGGTAAAAGGTGCTGGAAGTTAAAGTAAGAACCCAGATAGCAAAATTGCTGTGGCCCGGACCCGTCCCACACCCAACAATTTCATCTGGCCCACACACCGCATGGAATGATGGCACTTGGGCAGTCCGCTCCTGTTTGCCAGATCTGGGCCAGAACCAAGCCATAGCAATGCCTCATATGCCACATATTTGTCAAAGGTGGCCCATATTTGTTTTGTGATATTTGGGCCATATTCACCATTTACCACACGGGCCACTTCAGGGTCACATCCGGATTACATGTGGCTGAGAGCACTGCATCTTTACCAAAAAAGGCCCACATTTGATGACTAGTAGTTCTCCTGATTTCCTACGTTAAATTCACTTATTGTAAGTCGCTTTGGATAAAAGCGTCGGCTAAATGACTGTAATGTAATGTAATTTGGCGTATTTAGGCCGTATTTGCTATTATACATGTGGGCCACTTCAGGCTCACATCCATTTTGTCTGGGCCAGAAGAAGGCCATCAGTGCTGCATCACTGCCTGAAGTGGCCCACATCCAGATGCTATCTGGGAACTGTTTACCAATAAATCTCATTTGTTAAGTCCTTTGAGTATCTCAGATCTTTTCAAGATGGCTGACCATAGGGAACTGAACCAACTGAGGTGTAGGCGTAGCGGCACCCTGAGTGTGTGCCAGCATTCAACAGTTCTCTTCACACTTTTGTCTCTTCCTCGTGGACGGGATTCAATGCCAGTGACTTACTAAGCCAACACTGTTGTCACAGCAGTGCTGTCTGACAGTAAATAGTGCTTCTGTTGGGCCGTCGTCTGAGTTCACCCAAGAATTTTCCTGCAGACAATCAGCTATTTGTTTACCACATAATGGAACAGTAGCAGGCCTTTGTGTTTGATCGCAGAGCTTCTCATCACTTCTCAGGCATGACATGTACACTACCAGAATCTGGGTGGGTGTCAGACATAAGCCCGGAGTGCTGGCACTTGTTAGAACACACACACACACACACACACACACACACACACACACACACACACACACACACACACACACACACACACACACACACACACACACACACAAGTCCTCCAACCCATACGACCACAGAGGTTGTTTGTCCTCCAATACGACCCACAGGAGGGTTTCTTAAATTAGCGCCCCTACTGGCAGCAGGAGATATGCCACAGATACTTTTCACCTGTGTGCACTGTGGGTGTTTAAAACAATTTGAGAACAATAGAATATGTAGTCAGTGCGTTTTTATGTTGTTTCACCGTCTAGTATAGTAAGTAAGACTGCTATTGGCAGTACGTTTACCTATGAATAACGTTATAAGAGCTAACTTAACGTTAGCCACAAATTAGAAGGTCAGCTAGCGTGGACATTATAACCGCTATGTGACATCAAACTTTGCTTTTATTAATATTCGTTCTCACGAGAGCTTATGGAAGGAGATCGCTTATTGTTACAGGGAAAGTAACATATTATATATTATAATTATGGAGGACCACAAGGAAGTAGCTTAAAACGTAACTGTAGGTCGTAATAAGCTACTTGTACAAACGACCTATGGGGTCGTTTTTTGGTGGAGGACAATCTCAACACACACATACACACATATGCACGTGCTCACACACACACACACACACACACACACACACACACACACACACACACACACACACACACACACACACACACACACAGAAATGTGTATAAAGAGTTGCACAAAGGGTGCAAAATTTGTGCAAATGTGCACAAAGAGTATCACATAAAAAGACACACATGTATAGATATACATATATGACATATATAGACACACACTTAGATGCCGGGGCACACACACACACGCATGCATATGCACACTTGCATGGATGGATGCACACACTTACAGGCGCAGACACGTGACTTCACACACTTTCCATGCACATTCACTGTAAAGGCTGTCATACTCCTTCATCCCATTTAGCAGACACATTTGGGCCTAATCTTGGGCACTTTTGGTACTTATGGCTCAGCTACAGCACTGGCAACTGTTGTGTGGGCCAGACGTGGCTCAAATGTCATAAGCCGGGCCTGACTTGGATTTGGGCAAGTGTTGTGTGGGCCAGACATGGCCCAAATGTAATGAACTCGGCTTGACTTGGGTTACAGCACATACTATGTGGGCCAGATGTGGCCCAAGCGTGGCTGAGTTGCGGCAACCACACACCCTTAGTCAACGCCGTCATTCAAGGCCAAATGTGGGCCATAAGATAACTGCGGATGTGGGCCATATTTGGGCTAAAGATTCTTTGCTATCTGGGTGAAGGGAAGAACTGTGCAAAGGCTTTTCTCTGTCCCTTCAGTATTCCAATTTAAACAACTTCATAAGACCTCTTCATTTTCATTCACATGACATTGAATTTATTCAGTCAACATCAGCATTTTCAAAACAAAATAAAGAAGCAATAAATGTGAATTAATCCAGAGATTACTCCTCTAAGGCTTTGAGCGATTTATTATTATTATTATTTTGTAGTACATGAATTAGTTTTAGTGTTGAGACTTGTGGTGTGAAACTTTGCTCATATCAGGTGGAGATGGACCACCAGGGACGAGGGAAACCGTGCAGAAACGGTGCTGCACGTGCAGCTTCTGTCAAAGCTCAGGAGAGATGACGGGTTGTTGGGTTTTTTACTCTGCCAGTTACAGACTGTGGCTGGTGTCGGCTGCACCGAAGGCTTCCTCAAAACGTGCAACAAGTGGAAGCCGTTCAGCTGTGCAAGCTCCTCAAGCAGAGGTCAAAAAGTTCAATACAGCAATGCTGAGAGTGAGCAGGGTTTGTTTTGACAGAGAGGGGTGTGGGACTGCTGTGTACAGAGACGCAAAGTACTACAGTAACAGCAGTCATCCATAGTCCCCCCCCCTTTTTTTCTCCCCAATTGTACCTGGCCAACTACCCCACTCTTCCGAGCCATCCCGGTCTCTGCTCCACCCCCTCTGCCGATCCGGGGAGGGCTGCAGACTACCATGTGCCTCCTCCGACACACGAGAAGTCGCCAGCCGCTTCTTTTCACCTGACAGGGAGGAGTTTCACCAGGGGGACGTAGCGCGTGGGAGGCTCACGCTATTCCCCCAGTTCCCCCTCTCCCCCGAACAGGCGCCCTGAACGACCAGAGGAGGCGCTAGTGCAGCGACCATGACACATACCCACATCCGGCTTCCCACTGTAGTCCACTGACTTCCAGTTTCTACTGCAGCGGTCATACCAGTTTCCTGTTTGTTGGCGTGTGCTGTTGACAATGGCATTTTTTCGCGACGCCTGCAAGATTTACCATGGATAAATGTCAACGACATGCACAGAATGTTGACAAACCTTCACCTGCACCTACCGGCAAACGAGCGAAAAGTTTCAAGTTGTACATATCAAGTTACGTCCACAAGGTGACTTGACTGGTATGACCTCTGCAGTAGGAACCGGAAGTCAGTGGACTACAGTTATGCACAGAGTCGATTGTGTTTGTAGGGACACCCGACCGGAAGTAACACAGGGATTCGAACTGGCGATCCCCGTGTTGGTAGGCAACGGAATAGACCGCCACACCACCCAGGTGCCCAGTCCTCTGTAGTTACAATGGCCAAAGTCCCAAACGGACCTACATTTAAAATTCATACAACTTTGCCAACTTGGTCCCTTTGTTGCTTGATGTTGTGACTTTTCAGACTGTCTTGGAGACTTAATTACCAAAAAGCGACTAGTGGCAGAACTATCGGCTGTTTCAGATCATCAGGAAATTGGAAGTGTTGACACATCAAAACATTCAGAGACAAAATGATGTTGAACGATGCAACCTGTCCCGCTTCTCACTTCACCTTCTCACCAAACCAAACAAGAGTCGAGTCTTCTTGAGTCTATCAGCACCTTCTGAGTTCACTGGATTAACAACCAGAGAACGGAGGAATAATCGATTGGTGTGGTGCTGGATGGGAATGACAGCCTGCATGCCGAACATGGTCCACATAGCACGTGGCTGAGACTGCCTGTGGACAGAGTAAATAATCCACACTAGTGACTTCATTAAAAAGGGGCTATGTAGTTATTTGCCAAAAGATAAGAAAAATTTAAGAGGAGAAAGGCCTGATTCAATGTAAATAACATGTTGATGGTTTAATTGTACAGACAGGGGTCTGTAGTATCTTTAACTAGAATGACCGGGATTTCACTCCTACCTAAAACGACCATGGGCGGTCAAAATGACGGTCTGTTTTTAAACTCTATATTCTGTCAAGCTAAATACCCAATTAACATAATAACACATTGCATATGTTGGTATGTCTGTTAAGAAACTAACTGACACCAAAATTAACATTTTAACAACTATAATACTATTTTTCATCCATCCATCCATCCATTATCCAAACCGCTTATCCTACTCTCAGGGTCGCGGGGATGCTGGAGCCTATCCCAGCAGTCATTGGGCGGCAGGCGGGGAGATACCATCCATCACAGGGCTATTTTTTTTTTTTTTTACTATTTTTCAAACAATTTAAAATGGCCGCTGTCCAATGCTTGTACATACTGCACCATGACTACTGTGGTAGTCATGGTGTGTCTGTAACGGCGTCTGTAACCAGATATGTTGGAAATAATGAAAAATCAAGTTTAGACTATTACTCTGCACTGGAGGACGCTTGTGTGTTTCTAGGACAGAGCAATGAACTTCACGAAGTAAGTGACGCAACCAGCACACGTCAGAAATAGTGACATGACGTGCACCGTGACGCACAAATTACGTGCTGTCATTTTGAACGCTTATGGTCGTTTTATGTAGATCTTATAACTTTTTTTGTGCAATTGATCTAAAAATAATTTTAATGTAAATATATGCAATTTTAGGAGCATTCAGGGAGCGGCAGGTCTGTATCTTTTTTCCCCCCACAAAATTATTAAACTTTGAAATTCCAAAACCGTCAAAATGACCGCCTTGGTCGTTCTATTAAAGCTGTAGGCTGGGTTCCTAGTCAAAAATTTCGATGGCAGTTTTTGTCTCCTTCCCTCCCATAAAACCCTGAGTGAATACAGTTCTTGTGAATACCTAAAATTGTTTTTCCTGGTGGTGTCTGTAACCATAAAGGCTCTTTTGCAGTTCACTGTCTTCTCTCTCTTTCCTGGTCTCAGCAACAGCAGTGCTTTGCCGCCATGACACTTTGTGTTCCTGTGTTTTCTGGTGCTGTTCTCCTTGTCCGGGGTGTTCGGTGTTGCTGTCAGCATCCACTCCGTGTGGATTACGGCTGCAGGGTTTCAGATGTGTCCCACCGACCACAGTCGACAGGATTACTGCAGCGATTAAAAGCCCGTGTGCCGCACAGCACTCTGTCCTCATTCTCTCCCTTTCTCTGTTTATCTCTCCTTTTTTGTCTCATTGCGTGATACCTTCCTCACTTTCTGCATCGCGGAAGTCACAGTGCCCCATAACACATGCAGCCTACTGCCTGTCTCATAGGCTTAAGTCAAACTGCTGAACCCAGATGTGTCTGTCTGTCTGTCTGTCTGTCTGTCTGTCTCTCAGTTCAGTTCAATACACTTCACTGAGCTTCACTGTTATGACGTACACACACACACACACACACACACACACACACACACACACACAGCAAAGCGTACTACATTTGAACATAAATGAAAAAGAAATAAAATGAAATGAAATTAAGTAATTTTTCTGAAATAAAACATCAGATGTTCAGCTTCCGGTGTGGGAAGATGGTGGCACAAATTCACATTTGCAGCAGCCTCACCCAGTACTGGTTTGGGAAGATGGAGGCCCATACTTACGTTTGCGGCGGCCTGACCCAAATACTGTCCATGCAGTGTCTTTGTCCATGTCTGCATCCAAGTTTTGTCTTTGTTTGATGGCTGGGACAGCTGGCGCGGGATTGGCTGGGAGAGCTTGGTGTGCTGCGTCCTGTGGTCCCAGGGACCACGGCCTTGTCCAGAGCTGTGGCTGAGGAGGAAACACCGAGGGTGGTCTGATGGGACTCGGAAGCGGGCTGGCTAAGCTAACTGCTAGCCCATGCTGACCGGCAGTTCCGATAACACCGAGGGTGGTCTGGCAGCGGCCTCACCTAGCATTGACTGTGGTGTTTTTAGTGTCATTGTGTGGAGTGCGGGGAGGTGTGTCGAGGGTGTCTGGTTGGGAGAGCTGGCACTGGATTGGCTGGGAGAGCTTGGTCTGCTGTGTCCTGTGGTCCCAGGGACCACGGCCTTGCCCAGAGCTGTGGCTGAGGAGGGAACACTGAGGGTGGTCTGACAGGAAGCGGAGCAGGCTAAGCTAACTGCTAGCCCATGCAGACTGGCAGTTCCGATAACACCGAGGGTAGTCTGACGGCGGCCTTGCCTAGCATTGACTGTGGTGTTTTTAGTGTCGTTATGTGGAGTACAGGGAGGTGTGTTGAGGGTGTCTGGCTGGGAGAGCTGGTGTTGGATTGACTGGGGGAGCCTGGTCTTTTGGTCCAGCAGACCGTTTGGCCCCGCTCCCTCTGACGAAGCGGTTCCTAATGTGGAAGGCCGTGCAGGACGGTTAGGTGAACGCTGGCCAGCCCAACCTCCTGGAAACCAGTCCACTTGCTGGGGTTTCTCTGTGTAAACAGCAGTGGAACGCAGCATTTGTCCCTGACGTGATGATCAAAAGGCTCTCCTCTTACAGAGAGTTGATGGCTGAATCATTATGCTCTTCAAAACACACTTGTCATTATGCATGTGGGTCAAGCGATCTCTTCTATGAAGAGAACCACAGAATCGTTGTGTGTAAATCAGGTGCCGTGCTGTAGCAACAGTGTTTTGCTCATCCCACTTCCCCAGATACATTGCTGTGGCCCGGATCCCACACCCGACACTTTCATCCAGCCCACATACCACATGGAATGATGGCACTTGGGCTGTCCGCTCCTGTTTGCCAGATCTGGGCCAGAACCAAGCCATAGCAATGCTGCATGTGCCACATATTTGCCCAAGGTGGCCCATATTTGTTTTGTAATATTTTGACCATATTCACCATTTACCACACGGGCCACTTCAGGGATTACATGTTGCCGAGAGCACCGTATCTTTGCCAAAACAGGCCCATATTTGATTTGGCATATTTGGGCCATATTTGCTATTATACATGTGGGCCACTTCAGGCTCACATCCATTTTGTCAGGGTCAGAAAAAGGCCATCAGTGCCGCATCATTGCCTGTAGCGGCCCACATCCGGATGCTATCTGGTTCAACAGTAAGGACTGTGCAGTATTCCAAGTGGTTTTCCCACATTGTTTGGGAAGCGTGATGTGGTTTTGGCGAGCAGCGGTTCAGTATGGAGGCTGAGTCCGACTGTTCTGCTGCCAGCCAAGTTGATTTATTTGTAGAAAGGGTTTAAAAAACACTGCAAATGGTGATAAGAAACGAACAAAAAGAAAAGGGAACTTGTGTGGGGGAGACAAAAATCCTCATGGGGTTTATAAAGCATCTCGCCTAAAAAACAAAAAATAAAAAGGGGGGAAAACATAAAGAGACTTAAATGAGTTTGAACAAGGTAGGGAATCCAGCACGGTGTACCACATTGGCTACTGTATTACATGCAGACATATTTACTTTATTTTGTCTTTAAGCTCACGGGCTGAGCTGGGAAGCTTCCTCCCTTCTGATGAAGCTGCATCTTCTAATTCCTGAGTCTATTCCACAACCAACATGAATGTTAATCCACTTTTCACTCTGTCTTCTTGTTATGAGGGTAGGAAGCGTGCAGCCTGGAAGGGTCCACACCAGTAAAACTTTTAATGTCCTGGGTGTCTATTACGTAAGTGTTATGTAAGACTAAATCTCACGCTACAAAGGGAGCCCTCCAAACCTGTGTTCATTTCTGATGCTGAGTGTGTGTGTGTGTGTGTGTGTGTGTGTGTGTGTGTGTGTGTGTGTGTGTGTGTGTGTGTGTGTGTGTGTGATCTGCTTAATGTGAGCTACCAAAGTGTGAGACGGAATACGTTTGCAAGGCGAGATTTGAGAGGCCGCTGCCAGGAAGAATATTTACATTGCAGCAAACTGTTTGACTTAGAAACAGTTTTCCAAAAGCAAATAGGAATGTGGGTCAGAGCGATGCCCCGGTGTCAGTGCTGGCTCCCCGTCAATGAGCCTGACGAAGATGAGTTAAATGGATTACAGTCTGCTCCTCTTAATAACTGCCATACTGTAATGAGTGGTTGTTTCATCATCCGTTCATGAAAGGTGCTCAAACATCACCCTGCCGCTCTCTTGTTGTATGCACTGCACACACCCACCCACAGAGTTTTGTTATATAAATCTGTTTTGTGTGCTACTTAACACTAGAATGACCAAGGCGGTCATTTTGATGGTTTTGGATTTTCAAAGTTTAATAACCTGCTGCTCCCTGAATGCTCCTGAAACTGCATATATTTGCATTAAAATTAGTTTTAGATCTATTGCACACAAAAAGTTATGATAAAGTCTACCTAAAATGACCATGAGCGGTCAAAATGGCCGCTCGCAACTTGCGTGTGATCGTGTGCGTTATGTCACTATTTATGACGTGTGTTGGTCGCGTCATTTCCTTCGTGAAGGTCACTGCTCTGTCCTAGTGTTCTCCAGTGCAGAGTAATAGTCTAAACTTGATTTTTGATTATTTCCAACGTGTCTGGATACAGACGCCGTTACAGACGCACCATGACTACCACCGAGGCGCTGCAGTATTTACAGCTGTTGGACAGCTGCCATTATAAATTGTTTGAAAATTTGTATTAAAAGTTGTTAAAATGTTAATTTTGGTTTCAGTCTTAACAGACATACTGACATATGTAATGCATTAATATCTCAATTGGGTATTTATCTTGACAGAATATAGAGTTTAAAAACTGTGGGCGGTCATTTTGACCGCCATGGTCGTTCTAGTAGTTTTTAAGTTCCGGTCGTTGTTTGGGACTGTTTCAGTATTTATTTTCAGTTCTTTTTTTTTACATTTCATGTTTTATAGGCCTTGTTACGTTTGTTAGATTAGCAATATGTGTTTTCCGTTTTGTTTTTCAGGTAATATTTTCACTTTTTCAATTTTGCTATTCAAGTTCAACCATGTCTCTCTGAAGTTTAAATTGTTTAAAAATAGTATTATAGCTGTTAAAATGTTAATTTTGGTGTCAGTTATTTCCTAACAGACATACTAACATATGCAATGCATTAAAAGCTCCACTGGGTACTTATCTTGATAGAATATAGAGTTTAAAAACCAGTGTCCATGGTCGTTTTAGGTGAGAGTGAAATCCCAGTCATTAGAAAAATAGGAAAGATTGTAATGAGCCAGTCTCTTTTGCAATCACTTGTCAGGAGCATGGGACAAACAAAAGCCTCACTTACTGCAGAGTTTAGGTGAAAAGCTGCCTCAAAAGCCACACTTCCAGCTCTACAGAATAATGCAGTTAGATTTGTAGAAACCACGGGAAGTCTGTTTACCCATCAGGCTCCTCAAGGAGGGCCTTGATGAAAGAAAAGCCCACCTTAGGTGTTATCTGCCTCATGTTGGCTCGGAGAGAGAGAGCGCACTTTGAGGGGGTGAGTCGGGAAGAACAGGGAATAAAGTGAGCTGACAACACGGCGTAATTGCAACAGCTTCTCTCTCTGTCATTATCAGCAGCGAGCCTCTGCTGCTGTGTCTTTCGCTGCGTCTGATACTCAAATTTCAGAATAAGCTATTTTAGTAACGGGAAGATTGAATGAAAAAGCCTGTTGAGTTTAGTGACATTTCCAGAGTGTATTCTGGAATAGGCTGTAATGAAGCTTGGAGTGAAATCTAAGAATGTCGTGCAGATTTCTTATCATTTAGAAATAAGTGCAACCCTCAACGTAAGGAGAAGAACCGTGTTAAATGATGAGTTACTTGAGGGCAATGTTCTCCGGTCTGCTGAGCCTGCCTAAGTGTGCACGCCACTCCACAAATTCAGATTATGAATTCAGCTTCCGAGCACTGGTTTTTGTTTTGTTTTACTCAGATTATTTGAAGTCTTGCACAGAAGATAAGCATCAGAGAGTTGATAATACGATTTGAACTTGTATCCTCTAGGCCTAGTCATTGCCTGAAAATAAAAGTAGAAGTAAATCTAGGAATAGCTACCTTGATAAAAATTGCTTTGGCCCTGGCGTGTCTGCATTATATTAGTGTGGATCCTGAAAAAAGAATAAAATATGCCCAGGGGCTTCGCCAGTAAACCTTGCCTTGAGGCGAGCAGCATCACCGCTGTACTGCTTGATCAGAGGGTTAGCTCAGCCCACGTGGAACGGACCCTGAACCGCTTGTACTGGCTTCATAACAGCCCATTCTCCACTGTTCACCAGAGTTTTTGTTGTAATGCCCCTGGGACACGGCCTCGTCTGGGCAACACGAGCCAGGACCAGACCACCGTCCTCCAGCCACTCCTTTACAGACATTTGGTCAGTGTTGGAGGCACAGAGCTTCATGTTGTGTGCCAATCTGATTTCCATGGTGGCTTTAATGCTGGTGCTGGCAGTCTCGATGGCATGTTGACAAAGCTAAACAGTGACACATCGGCCCACTTTTTCTGCTCATTATTTTCAGTTTGTGACCTTTTGTGATGCCTTTTCAGTGGTTGAGAGTTGGGTAGATGAGAACAGAACGTCTGCTCTCCGACCCTACCTTGAATCGCTGTGTGCCTCCAAGTACAGTTAACTTTCAAAACTGCCTGTAATGAACCCCTCAGTGTCAAAAGTAGCTACACAACATGATCGACATGTGGTGTTGACAGCCAGCATTGTTTCAACTATATTTTCTGGTGTTTGGCAACACAATGACTTAGCGGCTTGCACCGTTAATCCCCATTAAGAGGTTTCTGGACTCAATCCCAGCCCATGTATGTGACGTTTTCCTGTGGGTACTTCAGTATCTGTAGGTACTACTAGCACCCAGTAACATTACATTTTTACATTACACAGTAGCATGCACAAGTGCACCATCCGGACATGCACATGAGGTGAACTAGAGTCTTAAAACTGCATAAGGTTTGATAGCGGCACGGTGGCCCAGTGGTTAGCACTGTGGCCTCACAGCAAGAAGGTCTGGGTTCGAACCCCAGGCCATCCCAGGTCTTTTCTGTGTAGAGTTTGATTTTGGTGATTTTGATTTGATATACTTTAATCATCCCCGTAGAGAAATTAAGCTCAGTATTTAACCCTTGCTAGTTGTGTAGCTAGGAGCAGTGGGCAGCCACCGTGCAGGCACCTGGGGTCCAACTCCAGTTCGTCTTGCTATGCCTCAGTCAAGGGCACAGACAGGAGTATAAACCCTAACATGCATGTTTCTTTTGATGGTGGGGGAAACCGGAGCAACGGAGAAAACCCACCACAGACACGGGAAGAACATGCAAACTCCACACAAAGGACGACCTAGGATGACCCCCAAGGTTGGACAACCCCGGGGTTTGAACCCACAACCTTCTTACTGTGAGGCGACAGCGCTAACCACTGTGCCGCCATGTTCTCCTTGTTTCTGTGTGGGTTTCCTCCGGGTACTCCGGTTTCCTCCCACCATCGAAAAGACATGCATGTTACGGTTAATACTCCTGCCTGTGCCCCTGAGCAAAGCAATGGAAAGAAGACCTGGAGTTGGTCCCCAGGTGCTGCAGCTACCCACTGCTCCTATACAATAGGATGGGTTGAATGCTGAGAACACATTTGCTGTAAAAATACAATTCGTTGTAAGAATACAATATCGAATAAAGGGGCTTTCATTTCATTTCATAGTGAGTGTATGTCGGGATTCTGTCATGGACTGGTATCTAACGGTGTCTGTCTTCCTTCTGCCCAGTACCTACTGGGATAGGCTCCTGAATTAAGCTAGTATAGACTATGAATGAATGAAGGAATGTCTGGTATCGAAAGGGTGCATACATTTCCACACAGGGGGTTGTAATTGGCTAGTCATAAATATGCCAATATTCTAAGTGGGTTTCTATAGATTTTACTAGTCAACTTATTGTGCTGTCATTATACCTATCAGTTGCATCAGTAATACAATTATACATGGTCTCTCACAGCAGAAAAGTATGGCATTAACTGACTTGAGTTGCTGCTATCAATGACGGAAATAACAAATGGGCCTCTTGTGTTCAGTCATCATGTCTGGAGGGTTGTGAAGATCTGATTCCCAAAGATATGACGACTGTTATCTGTTAGATCCAGCCTTCAACCACAACTGTTATCTGTTACATCCACCCTTCAACCACCGTAATCAGGTCACAGCATGAGAAATGATGGGATCACTTGTTAAATTACTCATTCTTAAACGTGAAAAGTGTTTAGATAGGGTGGATTTGGAGATAGTGACATCATCGTTCGCAACTAAAAAAAATGATGATGGTTGCAGATGATAATCACAGCATTATGGAACTGTAATTTTATAATTGGAAGAAAAGCGTTGGGGCGGATGTGGTGGCGCTGCAGCAGCCGGTTGTCCTTGATGGCAATCATTCTGTAGACATGGACTGAATCTTCCGAAACTCTTCTTCAGTGGGTTTTTGCTCTCAGATTGATTAGAACATCATTTCCTCTAGAGGCATCAGTCAATTTGGCCTTCACTGGCAGAAAGAGTGTCAGGGAGCTTTCAGTGTATTTTTTTGTTTTTGTTGACAAACCCTTGTGGGCTGTATGTAGTGCTATCTGTCAATCTGTCTATCTGTTTATCTGTCTATTGTATCTGTTCATCCATCTACCTCCATATGAAGGCACAAAACGACACCTTTGTGACTACTACCTATGTGATGAAGATGGAAGACACAAGACTTGAGGGATTATTAAAATTCGTTTTAAAAAGCAGTTTGAGTTAGTCAATCACTGCAATTATGGAAAGTTTAAATGCCACTACGGATTTCAAGCAACTCCAGTTTTCTCTCCCTGTAACAACAACCCAGTTTTTCCTGTCTCTAAGTGATAATGCCTTCACATTATAGGTATTATATTTTTTCTGCTTTTGGTGTGGGAAGATTGCGGTGCAAATTCATGTTTGCAGCAGCCTCACCCAGTACCATTGTGGGAAGAAGGCGGTGAGAATTCACGTTTGTGGCGGCCTCACCCAGTACCGTCCATGCAGTGTCTTTGTCCACATCTGCGTCTAAGTTTGTCTTTGGTTGATGTCTGGGAAGGCTGGCGCTAGATCAGCTGGGAGAGCTTGGTCTGCTGTGTCCTGTGGGCCCAGGGACCACCCCCTGCCTTGAGCTGTGCCCGAAGAGGAAACACCGAGGGCAATTTGACAGGACGTGGAAGCAGGGCAGGCTAAGAAGCTAACTGCTAGCCCATGCAGACCAGCAGTTCCGATAACACCGAGGGCGGTCTGGTGGCGGCCTCGCCTAGCCTTGACTGTGTTTTTAGTGTCATCGTGTGAAGTGCAGGGAGGTGTGTCAAAGGAGCTAGCATTGGATCGGCTGAGGGAGCCTGGTCTGCTCTATCCTGTGGGCCCAAGGACCACGGCCCTGACCGGAGCTGCGCCCAAAGAGGAAACACCGAGGGTGGTCTGACAGGATGCGGGAGCAGGGCAGGCTAAGCTAACTGCTAGTCCATGCAGACCGGCAGTTCCAACAGTCATCCTGGCTGATGTTCGTTCTCCTGGAAAGTGAATTTTTTTTTAAGTTTAGATATATGTGTTAGTTTGGATATATGTGTTCTTGTAGTTTTTGGATATGTGGTTTTGCTTTGTCTTGCACTGCTGTGGGCTGGGGGAAACGATGTTTCGTTTCAGTTCATGTGTGCAAGTGCATGAAATGGAAGGACAAATAAAGTGTTTCTGATTCTGATTACAACTTTTGAAGATCTGTATATACATAAAATGTTTGCCTCCTCTCAGTTGTCCCTGAAATTCTCGCTCCCGAAACTCACCTTTTCAGATATTTTTAGATTCGTGATTTTGTGAGGACAAGATTTTCCGTTGCTTCCTCCTACAAATCTACTGGAGACCAGTGTTCCCAACAAAGGGGTTGTTTCCCGTCTGTACAACCTTATCACAACTTCACACCATCTCCAGATCTGTTAGTAAGACAGCAGTGGGAGACCAATTTCCATCATGAGTTTCCGGATGATGAGTGGGATGAAGTTTTAGACAGAATTCTTCCTCCATCTGCGCCCATCATGGTCTTATCCAACTCGAGCTCATCCACCGAATATACTGGACCAAGGTCAGGCTATCTAAAATTAAACCTGACATCGACCTTCTCTATGTGATAGATGCAGGCAGGCTCCAGCTACATCGATTCACATGTTTTGGCTCTGCCCAACATTATTAACTTTCTGGAAGTCAATTTTTGACTCGATTTCTAAAGCATTAAAAAACCACCATGGACCCGTTCCCACTCATTGCTCTTCTTGGCCTCTCACCCAGAAATGTTCCTCTCTCCACCTCCCAGACAGATGCCCCGGCCTTCTCCACCCTCATCGCCACACGGTCGATCCTCACGGCCTGGAAGTCCACTCCACCACCTTCTCATATACACTGGATGAGGGATTTAATGAGTTGCTTGCATCTCAAAAAGATTAGCTATACACAACACAACACAACAAAACAAGGCAGAGAAATTTCATTTTATTTGGAAGCCATTTATTCTCTCTTCTCTTCTGGCGAGCTCCCTGCTCTGCTGACGCCCCAAGTCTAATTCCCTCTCCACTCTCCCCAAGAACCCAATTCTACCTCATACCAACATCCAGAGAAATCACCCCTTTTTTAATTTCTTTTCTTTTCTTCTTTTTTTTAGCTTTAGGTGTTTTTTTTATTGCTGTGATAGTGTCTAATTCAGTCGTTGCTGGTGGGGTTGGGGGTTTATTGTATGTTTTCTTTGTCATCTATTGTTATCTTTTGTGTCCTCATTTACATGAAAATAATAAAAAACAAAGTTTAGAAGAAAGCCGTCTGTGTTATTGATAGTGGAATTAGACCGATGGATGTAAACTGTGAAAACAACCCAGTGTGTGATAAAGAAAGTGAGCACACCTACCTTCTTTTTTTCTCGTGCGTTGTAGCTGTTGACCTTCCATCAGCGCACCGGTCTCCTCCTGTAAGTCTCCTGTAAGGTGGACTAACTGATGAGCAGACCCAGATAGCAAAATTGCTGAGGCCCGGACCGGTGCCACACCGACACTTTCATCCGGCCCATATGCTGCGTGGAATGATGGCACTTGGGCCTTCCGCTCCTGTTTGCCAGATTTGGGCCAGAACCAAGCCATAGCAATGCCACATGTGCCACATATTTGCCAAAGGTGGCCCATATTTGTTTTGTGATATTTGGTCCATATTCACCATTTACCACATGGGCCACTTCAGGGTCACATCCAGATTACATGTTGCAGAGCATTGCATCTTTGCCAAAAAAGGTCCACATTTGATTTGGCATATTTGGGCCATATTTGCTATTATACATGTGGGCCACTTCAGGCTCACATCCATTTTGTCAGGGTCAGAAGAAGGCCATCAGTGCTTCATCATTGCCTGAAGTGGCCCACATCCGGATGCTATCTGGGGTATCAGGCAGACGGCGTTCACTGTATTACTACATATAAGATTATGGCTTGCAGACGTCTTTCGTTTTCAGGTCCCATTCTCTGTCTTCCTTCTCTACGATGAATTTAGCTGTGACACTTAAATGTCTATTTATGGCAGTAGTCTTAATGTGGCTGCATATAAACCAGCAGGCTAAACAGTAGCGCAGCAAAAAACCTCAGCTACTGGGCGGTCCACCCATGTTGATCTGGCACGTTTTAATTGTGCGACAGCAATGCCGTAATTAACGGCGCGGAGAAAATGACCCCAGTAGTGTCCGAAAGTGTTTTTTCCTTTTGCCAATGAGGTCACTATATAGTCCTCTACACAGAACTCCCTAGGGAGTAGGGAGTAGTGAACGAGTGAGTGATTTCGGACACAGCTGTAGAGTCTGACTGCTAATTTTGGCAACAGGACATTCTTCGGGGGATATATTTTTTGGCGGTGCACTGGGATACGGCGCCGCCCATAGACATATAAAGAGTAGACGCCGCATTGGCTGTTGGGGCGCGAGAAATACGGCCGCCATCTTGGACCGGTCATCCTACGAGTTGCCTAGCAGTAGAATACACGACTGGGAAAGATGCCAGAACACTGTTCAGCATATTCCTGCTCCAATCGACGGACCGTCGGAAACAGGGCTCGGGGGATTACTTTTCACAAGTAAGATTGAACATCACTATTGGTTGTATTTTGTGAATATAATATTACTGTACTGTATTTATGTCCAACTGCGAAATCGTAGCCAGCTAGCTAGGCTATGCTCAGTGCCGGTGTTCACCCGGCTATGAACTGAGACTTTATAAGTCGTATTCCGTAACACTAACTTTACAACTGACAAAAGAATGCTATTGTACAAATAAAACAATATTAACGTTACTGGTATTATATTGACCAGCGAATTTTACACAGGTGACACAGACTGTATTATTCACATGTAATCCATTCTAACAACAGTAATGTAACGTGCATGGGTAAGAAGACACGCTGGCCACTGGCGGACGGGTCTGATCCTTTAGTCGAGCGGTTAGCGATGTCTCCTGCGGTGCGGGCGATACGGGTTCGCTTCCCGGCCGCGGCACTTCCTGTGGTTGCGTTGTCCCCCGAATTCGCTACAGTAAGATAGGGGAGAACCGGGCCGAAAGTAACACGCCGCGAAATTAGCACAGAGCTTTTTTCAAAGGAAACAAAACAAGACGTTATGCAATTAAGTCAGTGTGTGTGTTTATAAGACCTCTCCCTTCTCCCCAAAAAATTGGCGCGATACGCAGTTATTTAAAAAAGTTATAGTGCGAAAGCTGTCCTGTGATGTGTGCCGTGCGAGCCTTGTCAGAGATGCTGCTGTCCCATCATCATGTGACGAGAGCTGCCTGCCACCTTCTAGCCCTGAAACACAACGGCGGGCGGCGGCCTAGTGATTCCATCACAAGGCACAGTGAAGGTTTGATTTCATTATCTTGTTTTAAAAAATATTTTAATCTTTGTATATTAAAGTTGCTTTGTTCTTTGTTCTTATTTTCTCTGTTCTGTAAAGTGTCTTTGAGCACTGTGTAAAGCGCTATATAAATATAATGTATTATCATTATTATAAGGTGCTGAGAGCTGCAGAGAGGGTGATTCGCCAAGCTGCAACAAAGCAAACTCCAAAGCTGTCTACAGTCACCCACATCGTCCGAGAGGAGATTGGCATGGAGGATGTTTTTCTGCTTGGGGAACACATTGACGAGACAGTTTGGCATCGACAACCACCACTACAACTTGTTGTCTTTGGTTGTGTCTGTGTTTCTCAAGATAAGGTTGCACCACATTGCAAAACTCACCTCTCTTGACCTGCAGAAAGGGAGCACGAGAAAGAAACTCTGCAAAACAGTTCTCTTTCAAGGGTTTTAGGGGTTTCATGTCAAACTTTAATTAGCAACTTTTATTTTTTCCCCTACATTGTTATGCTACATTGTTTATATATGTATCTCTCTTTAAAATATATATGTGTATCTGTATTTATTTTTTATTATTACATCGTACTATTGGATATAATTACGATATTATTACAGTATTATACCACTTTATTATACACACACACACACACACACACACACACTGTATATTTCCTACCCTCACATGTAAATATTTTGTGTTGTTGTCAGTGTTTACGTTTGTCCATTGTGTGTAATGTACTGGTCACCTATGTAAGCAACTTTGTACATGTGTAAATATGGTTTGGGGCGGGGATTTATATATATTTTCATTTTCTCTGACATATAACATATATTGTTATATATACTGTAGATATATAATGTGTTCATATATTGTTTATACATTTATATAGCCTAATCATATATTGTTTCTTCAACTTATTAAAATAGCTGACTTTACTGCCACTATCTGCTTCTGCCTCTCTATCATATTTTAGCGTGTGTGTGTGTGTGTGTGTGTGTGTATATATATATATACACTCTCAATAAGGTGTATTGTACCCATGAGTAGCAATATATTATGTTCGTTAGCATGCGAACTGCTGCACCGATTCATGGCCGACAGGGAAACTCCCTCTTCCCTGTTTACCAGTGATGCTTTTGGTCAGCCGACCGGTCGTGTAACTTCAGTGATGTCGTTGGTTTATTTTAGTCTAAAATACAAATGTGCAAAATATTTCACCCACTACTGTATATCTGAACAGGCTGTATACTGTACATGATAAAAGAAAAAAATCCACCAACTATGTATTTGTAAAGCAACTTTTTTTAGCCGTTTAATATTTATCTCAGTACTCCTTACACATTTCACTTCTTTGCACCATTTCTTTCCCGTTTACAGTTTGTAATGGTTTCACCTGTATATAGTCATTCCTCGTATATATTCCTTGTGTGCAAACATACTTGGCCTATAAAGACAATTCGGATTCTGGTTATCGCTAGCTGGAACCGTCGTTGGTCACCCGATGCATGACAGTTGTCACTATACCCTTTTGTTATAAAGAAAGTTACCCCGAACACTGCTCTCTACTTCTTGACCCAACAAAGGCAAAAATTCCAAAAAGAATATAATGATAATGATTAATAATAATGATACATTTTATTTGTATAGCGCTTTTCAAGTTACACAAAGATGCTTTATATAAGATAAAATAAACATAAAAACAACACATCTAAAACATGTAACATACAACATTAATCATACATTAAAAGCAGCTCCGAAAAAATAGGTTTGATTTATGATTTGAACATGGAGAGATCAGTACAGTTTCTGATGTGTTTGGGGAGAGAGTTCCAGAGGGAGGGGGCAGCTATGGAGAAGGCTCTGTTGCCCCAGGTGCAATATACTTTAAAGGTGTACAATGTAAGAGTTACACCATGGCCTTGTTCAGACTGCCTGCCCAAATACTTTTTTTTGTGTGTGGCATATTCAGATTGTATCCATATTGCTTTTAGAAAGTATGGACAGCAACAACAAAAAAAACCCACATGAAATGCAATTTTTAAAAATCGGATCTAAACCACATTTGGACATGGTTTGAAATGCGATTCCAATCAGATTTCTACAGATGCAACTCAGTCTGGACGCTCTGGCCATGAAATCAGATTTCAAACTGTCTTTTACATCACTCGTAACGCGACATACAACGACGACTTCAAATCCAGAGTGCCTGCCATGAGTGCAGCACGGAACATCGCAATGTATACGAACCTCCTCTGTCACTGGGTGTGACGGAGGAGTTCTGCACCACGACTTGACAGCACAATTGTTTGGAGGGCGAGATGATGGCACGGAAGCATGTCTTACCATATTCATATTGTTGCAATGAGCCACAGATAGTCCCTGGTATTACTGCTTTTGAGGCCGTCTCTCTTAATACTTTGACTAAGCTCATATCAGCTTCCAAACCAACTACTTGCCTACTTGATGTCTTACCAGCAAAACTTTTTAAAGACCTCTGGCCTTTCCTGGGACCAACAATGCTAGTAGACATTGTTAACTTATCACTTACTACTGGCATTGTTCCCAGCAGTTTTAAGATAGCTGTGGTCAAAACTGCACCTCGATCCAGGGTCTCTTAATAACCATCAACCAGTCTCTAATTTTTGCATTCCTTTCTAAAGTACTAGAGAGAGTTGTGTATCAACAGCTTTCAACCCATATAGAAGAAAACTATCCATATGAACCCTTTCAGTTGGCTTTCAGGGCCTGTCACTCCACTGAAACTGCTCTGACCAGAGTGGTAAATTATCTTGTACATGCTATGGACTCTGATTCTACCTCTGTGTTTCTATTACTGGACCCCAGTGCAGCATTTGACACCATTGATCCCTATATACTATTAGATAGAATAAATTGTAAATTTGGTGCCTCTGGCCTGGCTCTCTCCTGGCTTAAGGCCTACTTATCTAGAAGAAATCAGTGTCGGCTGTAATAATGATTACATCGAAATTCTCTGATGTTAAATATGGCGTACGTCAGGGCTCGGTTCTTGGCCCTCAACTTTTCTCTTGATATTTCACCTCTTGGCAAAATTATACATAGTCATGGAATAAATTTCCATTGCTATGCGGATGATCCTCATCTGTATGTGCCTATAAGGGCTGACGATTGTACTCAGAGTACTAATTTAGAGGCCTGCTTGGCCTCTGTGAAATGTTCGATGTCTCTAAATTTCCTGCTTTTAAATTCGGATAAAACTGAGATGCTGGTCGTTGACACAGACACGAATTTGATCAAGTAACAGAAACACTCGAAAACTCTGTAATTTCACAAAGCGTGGCAGCCAGAAATATTGGTGTTACATTTGATCTTAGCCTTTCCTTTGATAAGCACATTAAAGAAACCACCAAGACTGCCTTTTTTCACTTACATAACAGTGTCTGTTCTTCCAAATATGTGAATGGTGTGTTGTGAGTCTTACCTGTGTGCATGTGGAGTCTGTCCGTCTGCCAGGTCTCCATGGTGATAGTGGCCGCCACTTGGATGCTCCTTGGCATTCTTCTCATCACACTCCTTATAGATCTTATAAAACCATATAATGTTGTTATTCTGTTTCAATGTTGTAACCTTCTGTACCCGATGTGTGACTAATGTCTTTTCTTGTCTCTTCCCCCATGTTTGTTAATGGTGTGATGTGAGTCCCCTGTGTGCATGTGTAGTCTGTCCTCCTGTCAGGTCTACTTTGTGATGTTGGTCACGTAGCTCAGGTTTTAGGATGTTCCGGTGCCATCTGAGTACTGCTTGATATCCTCCTCCTCACATTCTTCATATATCTTATAATTCAGTTATCCTCTTTCAATGTTGTATTCTGTAAATTGTGTAAACACAACATTCATTGTACCTCTGTCTGTCTTGGGAGAGAGATCCCTCCTGTGTTGCTCTCCTTGAGGGTTCTTCCTATTTTTTCTCCCTGTTGAAGGTTTTTTTTTTTTTTAAGGAGTTGTTCCTTAGCCGATGTTAGGGTCTAAGGACAGTATGTTGTATTGCTGGAAAGCCCCCTGAGGCAAGTTTGTAATTTGTGATATTGGGCTATACAAATGAAACAAATGAAATTGACTTGACTTGAACCACGTCACCAGTGTACGTAGTTACTCATGCCTATGTAGTTACAATATCAACCTATGTAGATAGGTTTGTCATGTCTGGACTCACAAATCTGATCTGATCACTTGCCATATTTGAGAAATATCTGATTTAACTGCAGTTTTAACGAGGCCCTTTGGTCAAGCAATTGATCTGAATCCAAGCAAAACCAGAATCTGATTTTATCCACCTCTCCTCCAAACAGCCCTGCTTACACAGCTCTCAGGTAGTGAGTGGAGAACATTACCGAATAAGCTAGTGATTCAAAAGTTAGATGCACAGTTTACAGAGGAAAAAAAAGAGAGGGAGAGAAAAAGTAAAGACATCCTAACCTTGGTAGCATGTAAACTTGGGAAGAGGGAGATCTTGCCTATATTTATTACTTTGATGTTTGGCGAACAACTGACAATACAACTACATATCTCATGTCCACTGCAGCTGGCAGGAGCACTGTAGTGATCTGACAGTTCAGTGGCTGCAAAAAGCTCACCAGTTAGTGGCACACTAGTCTTGAAAAGTGGGCATCAGCAGTGCCAACATTCCCTTCAGACAGTAAAACTGCATTTTTATCAAAGCCTATAGGTTTGCCTTGCTTTGTCAGAGGATACCTGGGAAGTACACTGGGACTTTTACAGTGTGAAGTTGGGCTTCTCTTTAACCACTCTCACAACTTATGCTTTTCTTCTGTTGAACTGGGTTCAATTTAAAAGATTATAATGGGGGGGTGTCCAGATGGTGTGGCGGTCTATTCCGTTGTGTACCAACATGGGGATCGCCGGTTCGAATCCCCATGTTACCTCCGGCTTGGTCGGGCTTCCATACAGACAGTTTGCCATGTCTGCAGGTGGGAAGCCAGATTTTGGTATGTGTCCTGGTCATTGCACTAGCACCTCCTCTGGTCAGTCGGGGCGCCTGTTCAGAGTTGAGGGTGAACTTGGGAGAATAGCGTGATCTTCCCACGCGCTACGCCCTCTCTGGTGAAACTCCTCACTGTCAGGTGAAAAGAAGCGGCTGGCGACTCCACATGTTTCAGAGGAGATGTGGCAGTCTGCAGCCCTCCCTGGATCGGCAGAGGGGGTGAAGCAGCGACCAGGACAGCTTGGAAGAGCGACGTAATTGGCCAAGTACAATTGGGGAGAAAATCAACACAAAAGAAAAAAAAAAGAGATGGGTGACTGGGGCATCAGGGTCGGAGTTCATTTATGGACTGATACTCCAAAACACAGATCTGAGTACCGACCACAATAACAAACCACATGGGAATGAATTGGCCATGGCGTTCATGCTGCAAAAACGTCACGACACCTATAGGGTCAAATATAGGCTAACTGGAGGTGAAACTCTAACACAGTATACAACCGAAAGAAGAGAAATATCAAACTCCCATCATCTGAATCCTCACCAAACTGTCTCTTCTACCCTTAAGGTGCTACCTGTTGGACGGGATCTCGAAAGGAGCATGGTTGAATCGGTCCAGCATCATATTTGCGGGTAATGACAAGTGGTCCATGGACCCGCGCTTGTCCATCGTGTCTGGCATGGGGGACAAACACGAGTACAGCCTGCAGATACAGAAAGTGGACATAACTGATGATGGCCAGTACACATGCTCCATTCAGAGTGAGCGGAACCAGCGACCGAAGCTCCTCAACCTCATTGTAAAAGGTTTGTAATGTGTCTGCCGTCCTGTGCGTGTGTTTGTGTGTGTTCACATAAATCAGATGTTAAGCAATGTCGAGAAGCTGATTGAATTTTCCTGACTGCATGCGCCATGCTTTTGGACACTCGATCAGTGGATTCAATACTTCAAGGGTAATGGCCCACAGTAACGTCATCTCTGTCCATCTGTTTCACTGTGGTCTTGAAAAACTGTAATTTTTTTTTTCACCCAACATCTCGTTTGTTACCGATTATACGGATCATGTAGTCACTACGGTTCAGCATATGGGTTTTGACAATGTTCTCTTGTTGTCCGGGTGCAGCTATTGGTCACAGGTGTTTCCAGCACCATCTGGGATATGAAAAGTGTCTCTCATTCTACTCATAGCACAACAGCGAGTGTCTAAGAAATATTGTTTTGTCTAACACTGAAACATGTCATCTGAACACAAAACTTGCTCAGCTGCAGTGGAATCACCTTGGTGTCAGGTACATTCTGTGCCTGTGGGCAATGTCATGCTGAAAAAGAATCTTGCGGATAAAATAACTGGAGGTAGGCAACGTAGCTCTAATGAAACCTCAGGAATTGGCCACAACAGCTAACGATAAAAACAAAGGGTTGCTTTTGTGAAATTGGGCAAATTTCTGTCAAATATAACTCAATGCTGTTGACATATGTCACAATAGTGACTTCACAAATGGTGTAAAACTTTGGCGTTCTAATCAAACTGGGCTCTGCCAAGGTGGTGCAAATTGGTGCCTCATCTCCATTCAAATCTAACAAGGTTGATAAATCTGTTTGTGTCTCATGGGGAGCAGTGTAGGCTGTTTGATATGTGGGCAGACGGCTAATTGACAACATCGCTTGGCAGAAGCAGGATAATTTCACTTGTGCTGGAAACTAGCTGGTTTAGCAAGAGTTTGTACATTGTTGCACCAAAGCATCAGGCTGCAAAAATGGGAACACAACCCCATCAGAAATCAATCCTGCAAATGCCATGTTGTATCCTTAAACAGGCTGATGTGAAGACTTGCAGCAGTCAAGGCCAAATTGGCTCTGAAGGCATGAATAGCATGCAAGGTCATCAATCAAGTTGTCAAGAAAAAGAAAAAAAAAGACATCGGATTATATTCTGTTCAGTGCATTAATTCCAGCATTTATTTCTCAGCATCGCGTGAGGGCCTTCCAAAGTCGTTGAACTGTCCACAATCCTCGCTCTTACCCTTTTCCTAATCAATGAGCCTGCAAGCAGGGAGCAGATGCAAGCTCAGTGCATTTAGATAAAAGTGATTTGTATGCCATTTTCTGTGCTGAATACAGGAATTATGTTTTCTCCATGTAAATTTGGGCGGCACAGTGGCGCAGTGGCTAGTGCTGTCGCCTCACAGCAAGAACGTCCTGGGTTTGAACCCCAGGGTTGTCCAACCTTGGGGGTCATCCCAGGTCGTCATCTGTGTGGAGTTTGCATGTCCTCCTCGTGTCTGCATGGGTTTCGTCCGGGTGCTCCGGATTCCTCCCACAGTCCAATGACATGTAGGTCAGGTGAATCGGCCATACTAAATTGTCCCTAGGTGTGAATGTGTGTGTGTGTGTGTGTGTGTGTGTGTGTGTGTGTGTGTGTGTGTGTGTATGGGTGGGGGGGGCCCTGTGATTGTCTGGCGGTCTGTCCATGGTGTCTCCCCGCCTGCCGCCCAGTGACTGCTGGGACAGGCTCCAGCATCCCGCAACCCCGATTGGGATAAGCGGCTTGGAATGGATGGATGTATGTATGCCATTTTCTGTGCTGAAAAGAGGAATTACTTTTTCTCCATGTAATTTTGGGTGGCATGGTGACGCAGTGGTTAGCGCTGTCGCCTCACAGCAAGAAGGTCCTGGGTTCGAACCCTGGGGTTGTCCAACCTTAGCGGTCACAGGTCATCCTCTGTGTGAAGTTGCATGTTCTCCCTGTGTCTGCGGTGGGTTTTCTCCGAGTGCCCCGGTTTCCCCACCATCAAAAAGACATGCATGTTAGGGTTAATACTCCTGTCTGTGCCCCTGACCGAGGAAGGGCAAGACAAAATGGAGTTGGCCCCCGGGTGCCGCACGGCAGCTGCCCACTGCTCCTAGTTACACAGCTAGGATGGGTTAAATGCAGAGTGTAATCCCCCTACGGGGATCAATAGAGTACATCAAAATGAAAAAAAAAAGAAAAGAAAAAAGCATAGCGGGAATGTGCTCACCACAATGCAAATATCAATGACATGAAAAAGTGTCAAGGAGGGTGTCCGGGTAGCAAAGCAGTCTATTACATTGCCTAAGAACACGGGGGTCGCTGGTTCAAATCCCCGTGTTACCTCCGGTTTGGTCGGGCATCCCTTCAGACACAATTGGCCATGTCTGCCGGTGGGAAGCCGGATGTGGGTATGTGTCCTGGTCGCTTCACTAGCGCCTCCTGTGATCGGTCAGGACGCCTGTTCAGGGGAGAGGGGGAACTGGGGGGAATAGCATGATCCTCCCATGCGCTACGTCCCCCTGGTGGAACTCCTCACTGTCAGGTGAAAAGAAGCGGCTGGTGACTCCACATGTATCGGAGGAGGCATGTGGTGCAGCCCTCCCCAGATCGGCAGAGGGGGTGGAGCAGTGACCGGGATGGCTTGTAAGAGTGGGGTAATTGGCCAAGTATAATTGGGAAAAAAAAGGAGGGGGGGATCCAAAAAAAGAAAAAATGTCGAGGGTCAGACACACATCGGTGTAACCTCTGTTATCCAGGTGTAGTGCAAGTTCTTCAGTCAGTTTGATAGTTTGGTTTTCTGTTCTCTTTAGTGCGTGAATGTCCTTTCTGGAGTTCGGTGTCTGAACTGTCGCATCTTATCATCTTTTTGCTAAACAGGCACCAGACTTGTGGAAAATAATATACCTAGCGACACCGTTTATCCGCTACAATTCATCATCAAGCAACTCGGCAAAATAGGAGCATTTTATTTCACCTCATTTAAAACAACTGCCGATGAAAATTTAAATGACTCATAGGAGATGCAAAAAAAGTACAATGACATAATTTGGTTTCAAACATCATAGAGACAAATGGTTTACTCAATACTGCTGCATGACGCCATAACCTAAAGAAAAAAAGAAAAAAAAAGTGAAAAAAATCGCTCTGACCGGTGTTGTTATGGTGTGGTGTGATGAATGACCTTCGAGAGGCTATTATGACCAGGTTGAATAGACTATTTAAACTTGGTGCTTTACGGTTTCCAGCTCGAGAGCACACCTTTGAATAAATGGGAGTAGTTGCACGTGCTATCTGTCATGTCTTGTAACAGATGTCTGTGGTTTCTGACTGAGAAAAGACTCATCCTGACAATCATAAATCCTGGAAATGTCCTTAAGTGAGGCATGAAGACCTCGACCTGGCCTCTCATTGTAAGTCCCTAACCTGGAGCAGAACATCTGAAATGTAGAGGAAACACTAAATGGAATGTTAATGTAATCCCCCCCCCCCGATGGGGGGGATTTTTCTCCCCCATTGTATCCGGCCAATTACCCGACTCTTCCGAGCCGTCCCGGTGGCTGCTCCACCCTTTCTGCTGATACGGGGAGGGCTGCAGACTACCACATGTCTCCTCCGATACATGTGGAGTCGCCAGCCACTTCTTTTCACCTGACACTGAGGAGTTTCGCCAGGTGGACGTAGCACATGGGAGGATCACGCTATTCCCCCCCAGGGAAATGTGGAGCTCTTAAACCTCATTGCGGAGAAAGACCAGCGGTCGGCGAGGCATCTTGAAGTTTTCCCAGTGTCTTCCGGAACATCGAACTATTCAAAATGACCTTCGACAGAACAAGGTAAATGTAGCCCCTTTCGTGTCCATACAAGTCGATGAGACCATTGACACAACCAACAAAGTGCAGCTGTGTGTGCCAAAATGGAGTTAAAGAGGCATTTTTGGGGACTTCCGGTGAAGCCATGTTCGGGATGGATGCATAGTTATTTGCTCTGACTCAATCGGTCTTAAAATAACCCCCCTACTAGAAAACTTTGATAGGAGAGAAATGAGAGGGGGGGAAATCATTGAGAAGTCAGAAGAATTCGATAAAGCGGGTAACTTTGACGAGGAAAATGGTGTCTTGCTAGTAAGAAGAGAAGAAGCTACTCAGCACGGGGACGTGCTGCTCCGTGAAATGTTGTCTATCTCTAAAGACATCATTGCTATCATTGTTAAGCTAGCAAGAGTGAGCGATGTTAGCAAGCACACATTCCACAAATAGAATAGCAAACATTTGGTCAGAAGCGTATTAAAAAGTTCTCTTGGAGCCACTTCTTCATCAGACAGCTCTTTTCAGTTGTTTTAACTTCCAAGTTTTGCACTAAGTGATGGTCTGCTGTATAAAAGCGCGTCTTACACTGACGCCATCTTGGCCCAGCTCATTTTAACTAAACAAATGCAAATGTATGCAGATTGGAGATGGAAATCGAGCAAAAAAGCACACAAAGTGAGTGTTTACTATATTTTAATATAATGATATTTGCTATTTCAGTACTTCCCGAATTTTCCAAGCGCCAGCTGTTCTTTGAATGACTTTCCCACCGCCCAGAGGTCGCTGGGTTGAACCCCTAAAGAGGCAAAGTGTCCATCAGCTGTGTCTCTTGCAGCAGCTCCCTGCTCGTTCACTGAGGACCACCGCATCAGCGAACATGTCATGTTGAGGATGTGAACAGTGACTTTGTACGTGAGATGTGTTGTGAAAATGTTGGGAGGGATAATAACGTCCGATTATGACAGTGCAGAATGCAAATTAGATATGGAAAAATAAGACATTAATGCGAGATTCATTTCAGAACCGAGGCTACGAGTATTTACTCGCTAATACTGAGTGTCCTTTTAAACCTCCCTGGAGCACCTGATGCATGCACTGCAGCTGGATGGGGTCGCTTATAATGTTTCTTACAGAAAAGTATTCGTCAGGCATTAAGGTTTCTATCATTCTCTCCCCAGTTGTATCCAGCCAATTACCCCACTCTTCCAGGCCGTCCTGGTCGCTGCTCCACCCCCCCTGCCCATCCAGGGAGGGCTGCAGACTACCACATTCCTGCTCCGATACATGTGGAGTCACCAGCCGCTTCTTTTCACCTGACAGTGAGGGGTTTCACCAGGGGGACGTAGCATGTGGGAGGATCACGCTATTCCCCCCTGTTCGCCCTCCCCCATGATCAGGCGCCCCGACCAACCAGAGGAGACGCTAGTGCAGTGACCAGGAAACATACCCACACCCGGCTTCCCACCCACAGACATGGCCGATTGTGTCTGTAGGGACGCCCGACCAATTAAGCCGGAGGTAACTCGGGGATTCGATCCGGCAATCCCTGTGTTGGTAGGCAACAGAATAGACCGCTACGCTACCCAGACACCCTGTTCTCAGTCTTAAAGGGCCAATCTGTGATTTATTTGAGTATACCAAAGTAAGGTATATGAACACATATTGAAGAGTTTGAGTTATAAATGGAAAATAATTATTCTGTGTCCTTCTCGACTGGTGGTAATTGAAAATATGGGCCTTTTTCTGCAATATTTACTGACGTGAACAAACCTTTTACAATGTCAGAAAACATTAGAAAACTCAGATTTAGTTGCTGTTTAGTGTTAGTCCTTGTATTAAGAGACCTGTCAATCAATTTGGGAGTGACGGCAGCTTGCCAGTCTGTGGTTTGTATTGTAGTAGTGGGGCGACCCTTTGGTTTACATCTGAATTAAGGCGTGTCAGACTGTGATTGTATCTGTTACTCATAATGAGAGAAATCTTAAAGCACTCACCAGAAGTCACACTGGAAGGTTTTGTTGCAGTATGACCTGTTTTCCCAAGTTCCTAATGTGGTCAGCTACACAAAACCTCCTGAGTGTCTCTGCTTCTTATTTTACTTAAGGTTATATGTGTCCTAATTATAGGAAATTGCCAAAGAGAATCATCTTAAACTTTTTTTTTTTAAGGAAAAAACACGTGGGTGTTTGCAGCAGTTAATCCTGAGTGCCGTGTGACTTGTTTAAGTTGCTATAGTGACAGAATCACAGACCATTTCTTTATTCAATCTAGCCATGATAACTTACATGTATTAGTTTTTTTTTAACCCCCCCCCCTTTTTTTTTTCTCCTCAATTATACTTGGCCAATTACAAGCCATCCCGGTTGCTGTCCACCCCCTCTGCCGATCCGGGGAGGGCTGCAGACTACCACCACATGCCAGCCGCTTCTTTTCACCTGACAGTGAGGAGTTTTGCCAGGGGGACATAGTGCGTGGGAGGATCACGCGATTCCCCCCAGTTCCCCCTCCTCCCCGAGCAGGCGCCCCGACTGACCAGAGAAGGCGCTAGTGCAGCGACCAGGACACATACACACATCCAGCTTCCCACCCGCAGACACGGCCAATTCTCTCTGTTGGAACACCGACCAAGCCAGAGGTAACACGGGAATTCGAACCGGCGATCCCCGTGTTGGTAGGCAACGAAATAGACCGCCACACCACTCAGACGCCCATTTGTTAGTTAATGTCCAAGTTTTTTTCATATTTACTCAAAAAAACAGGCATTATAAATGCATAGTCATGGACTAGATAGCCCTGTGATGGACTGGCAGCCTGTCCAGGGTGTCTCCCCGCCTGCCACCCAATGGCGACCCTGAGAGCAGGATAAGCGGTTTGGAAAATGGATGGATGGATGGGCTAGATAGAAGAGAAAATTACACTACTGGATGAAAATGGGAAGAGATAATGTATTATACGGAATAAGTATGGCCCACATGTTACTTCAGCTAACTTCATCAGGGAAGGAGATAGGTGATCACATTTAGGATGTGTGGAAAACAGGTGAGGAACTGTAATAAACACTAGCTGGTACCCAACCCAGCTGAAAACACCAGCACCTCTGGTTAGAAACTAGTTTCCTTCTTTGTCTTGGCTATGCTAACAATAATGGATGAGTTTAGACTCACCGCTCGACCTTCAAACAAAGTGTATTTATTTCTCTTGTTAAAATGAAAAGATTAGTTGCAAAAGTGGCAAACATGTAATGCTTTAGATGGAGTTTGTGCAGTTGTCATCTCGTCTGAGCCCATTTTGTTTCCAAAACATTGAGCAAATAAGTTGTTGATGTCAGGACAACGCATGGGTTAGGCTCTGCTCCCTGCTCTCTTGCTTGGGTGTGATGACAGCCCAGTGGGTTCAAATTCAAGAACAAAACTTGGTTAACCAAGTTTTGTTCTTGAATTTCTGCAGACCTCCGTGAGACGGATGTCTGGCTACATTACATTAGATTTTCTGCAGTGTAAGATGACTCATGCAGCTGGCATTTTTTTTTCAACATTTGTTTGGTTTTTGACAGAATCACGAGACTCCACACGAGTTACCTGCATCATTCCATCACAGTAACACTAGAAAGATGAAAGAAAACAGAATGAAGAGATACTATGTTACAACCTTGTAAAAGCAATTTTAATGGTTTCTCTCCCCTACAGCCTCTTTAATCCTGCACCTTTACATGTCAGCATTTCTACCATTAAATGAAATGGACTTGAAAATTAAATGCAAACAATTTTATATAATTTTCTCCACACAAAATGCACCCGTTCACAGCGGGGCGATGGGCTGTTGTGCATCCATACGTCTCCCTCTCCGCCTGCAGCGCACTCACTACTCAAAAACCTTGTTAAAACGGTTTTCACACCTAAGAATATCAATGTGCCTCTGGAAAAACTGTGTTGCAGGTGATGAGGACCTTTCGTGTGAGGGGGAAGTGGTATTTAGGAGGTGACAGAGTGAAACACTGTTTGGATTAAATAAGCATGTGAAGGGCGAGCTGGCAGACTGCGTTCAGAAAGCAGGTTTGACTCTGGTTGTGGGAGATGCTGGGAGAAGTGACACTTTTCTTTTTTTACATTGTCAGATGTTTACAGACCTTGTGTAGCTATGACGCAAGGAAATCCGCCATAGTTTCAGGCAAATGCAAGGGAATAAGAAGCTGAATAACAGCTTGGAATTCAGCTCGTGTGAACCTGCATAGAGATGTAGATGATGAAGCAGTTGACAGATTATGGCAGGAGTGCATATGTGTGCAAAGTGCATCTCGCTGTCCCCATGAAGGATTAAAAAGCCGTATTCTACTACGGCACTGGCACTTTAATACCATATGGGTCAGTAATACTTAGCATCTGGTGAGTGAATGTTGGCTTAAACATCAACACGGTAACGCTAAATAGATTTAATGCTCCTAAAGATCCATCGTCCACAAAATCAGAATAGAGTTTAAAATCCTGGCAGTTGTAGATTTTACAACGGTCTTCAAATACAATTTCCCAAAAGTATAGTTCTTGTTGAATATGGGCCTTCCATGTCTCATTGCTGGTGCAATTTTAATTTATTTAGGGCTGTCAATCAATAAAAAAAAAATCTTTTAAAACGCACAATTTGCTGTGATTAATCGAGATTAATCTTTTTTTTTTCTTAAGACCAAAGCTTTTTAAACCCCTCCTTTTCTTTTTTTCCTCCCCAATTGTATCTGGCCAACTGCCCCACTCTTCCGAGCCGTCCCGGTCGCTGCTCCACCCCCTCTGCACATCCAGGGAGGGCTGCAGACTACCACATGCCTCCTCCAATAAATGTGGTGTCACCAGCTGCTTCTTTTCACCTGACAGTGGAGAGTTTCACCAGGGGGACATAGCGCATGGGAGGATCACGCTATTCCCCCCAGTCCCCCCCTCTGAACAGGTGCCCCAACCGACCAGAGGAGGCGCTAGTGCAGCGACCACAACACATACCCACATCTGGCTTCCCACCCACAGACACGGCCAATTGTGTCTGTAGGGACGCCCAACCAAGCCGGAGGTAACACGGGGATTCGAACCGGTGAGCCCCGTGTTGGTAGGCAATGGAATAGACCGCCACACTCCTGGACGCCAAGACTAAAGCCTTGATTAACGGATGTTTAAATATAAAATTTTGGAATTAATGTTGAGTTAACACAAAGGAAGTATATTTAAATTCAAATACTGTTGTTTAATGGCATCTTTTTAACTTTGAGCAAAGATTCTCTCCTGCGAACTACAGATTTCCAATAAAACCATCAAGACCATCAACATTGACTGTCAGCTTGGAAGGCATATTCTAAGCACCAACAGAAATAGCAACAAAATCCAGGCCTATATGTTAAAGGGCCAGCTGAATGTCAAAACCATCAATGCCATTAAAATTTCATATCATCTTTGAAGGCAATAGTTTTTTGTATCCACTAACGTAAATGATAATTAGCAACAAACAGTGTGTTCCGTGTTCAAGTGCCAGTTGAATTTTAAGTGTCGTGAATTCATGACGCTCATTACGTGTTCGTCACAGAACCGCATATGCACCCCAGTGGCCCAGCATAGTAGAATATCTGACATTCTCTTTGAGGGATGAGAACAAATAAAACCTCCTGCTGTGAGGAAGAGGATATGAAGGTTACACACCGTACCAGTCCAGTGAGGAGTAGAGTCGGACACGGACAGGTCTCCCTCTGCATTACGAGTCATGAATTGGACTCGATATGAGACAGGACGTATTGGCACCATATGCAACCCAATCCCCAGACATGCCCGTGAAACAGGCTTCACACAGCACCACAGGAAGTAAACAAAATGCAGCTGCGTTAATTGCATTAATTTTTAACGCGTTAAATATTTCAAATCGCACAAATTAACATGTTAATTTTGACAGCCCTAATTATGTTGAAAAAATGAAAATAGTTTGTCTCTTAAGATCAGAGGACTCCTGATAAAACTGTAGGCTTTCATTTCTTCTTTATTTTTAATTTATTTCAGATTTTTCCCTTTTCCCCCCAATTTAGTGGCCAATCGATCCCTATTTTAGTTCAAACACCCAACCTCGTACTGCATGCGTTCGCCAACTGCATCTCTCCGGCCGGCAGTCTCAAGGCGAATCCAGGCCAAACCACTGCTTTTTCCAACACACACACAGACGCTGACTCCGCCCCCCTCCCGAAGACAGCGTTGCCAATTATTGCTGCTTCATAGAGTCCGGCCATAGTCGGATCTGACGAGACCGGGGCGCGAACTCCGGTCCCCAGTGGGCAACTGCATCGACACAAAGCCGATGCTTAGACCGCTACACCATCGCGGACCAGGCTTTCATTTCTTATCTTGTTCTCGCACACTGGAAGTGTACTGCACTGACAGTACTTTTACTACGTGCCATGGCTGGCATTGGACTACATAATTGATCTGCCAGATTCCATCCATCCATCCATTATCCAAGCCGCTTATCCGAATCAGGGTTGCAGAGGTACTGGAGCCTATCCTAGCAGTCATTGGGCAGCAGACGGGGAGACACCCCAGACAGGCTGCCAGTCCCATCACAGGGCTGACACATTCACACCTAGGGACAATTTAGTATGGCCGATTCACCTGACCTACATGTCTTTGGACTGTGGAAGGAAACCGGAGCACCCATAGAAAACCCACGCAGACACGGGGAGAACATGCAAATTCCACACAGAGGATGACCCAGGACGACCCCCAAGGTTGGACTACCCTGGGGTTCAAACCCAGTACCTTCTTGCTGTGAGGTGACCACGCTAACCACTGCACCACCGTACCGCCCCATCTTCCACAAAAAAAAAATCAAAAATCTATAATGTTTGGTTTCCTTTGTGGCATCAGGAGAATTGTGGTGTCTTTCTGGTGCATTGTGTTTCACAATTCCTGCTTCAGTGCTGTTGACTGAAGCATCAATGGTAGCATGTGAGCTCAGGATTATTTCTGCACTTGTCCAGTGCTATTTAGCCCTCTTCTTCCTCTCATTTAAAGTGATACTGACAGCAAAATTTGAAAATTCCTATTGATAGGCTATGTTCCGAGTTGGAATGTGACCACGAAGAAATTCAGTGACCAAAACAGCGCGTCTGTGGCCACTTGAGAGAGAGATCTGTGATTGACTGTAGATGGTGTCCAATGGCAAATTGTGCCGTTGGATACATAGACACCAGTCAATTTGCATATAGGGTGTGTCCATAGTGAGATGCTATAAAACCATGGAGAAACTGTTCTTTCACCCCCTCCTGCTAGCTACTTGGCTCGAGTTTGTGCTATTTTACTGAGACTTTATTACCGATCTTGTTACGACGTATTGCTATCTATCTATCTATCTATCTATCTATCTATCTATCTATCTATCTATCTATCTATCTATCTATCTATCTATCTATCTATCTATCTATCTAAATATCTATCATCTGTCAATCTAACAGTTATTCGTATCATGGAACATAATATTGGCCAAATTGTAT